>NW_027671871.1:0-93000 GCF_964165515.1 Mesoplodon bidens | reverse complement strand
CAGTAGGGAACTTGCCTTTGGATTTCCATCCTGGTTTTTAGCCATTTACATTTTCTCCAATAGCATAATAGGGTTCCCTATTCCACTGGCCCTCTTGAGCACTTACTCTTTTTATGCTTTTTGAGGACTGCAGCGAGTGAACACCTAGTCTAGGTTTATTCGTATTCTGTAATCATGACAGATCCTGAGCATCTTTTCATTTGATGTGCTGTTTTTTAAAAAGCCTGTGAATACCACTGAGGTCTTGAAACATTTCTGCCTGAGAGTCGGGCCTGATTTGCATTCATTTAATGTTACATAGCCCAGGACATTTCTTGAGGGCCGGGTTCATTCGCAAACCCGCAGGCCCTTGGCCTTGTGAATGATAATTGCCCTTCAGCACAGTTTTTAAAGGTGTTGTTACGGGAATGTGCCACAAGGGGGCAGCACTACTTCGTGTCCAGTCTGGTAACTTGGGCAAACAAAGCCATAGCGGGAGTCCTGGTGTTGGATTGGAAAGTGTAGTCAAACGTGGCTAAACACACACCATAGTGCTTGTGTATCTTTACCTCTTGCCCCTTAACCTGCACTGCCCCACCCCAGGCGTATCCTAAGACTTTGCAATGTGCTATTTGGGGGGTGCTGTGGTTCGTAGTTGGGGCGATTCTAATGAAGTAGCCTGGAGGTGTAAATCCACCTAGCAGGAGCTGTGGAGATCTGGTTTCTTCACTGCTCTTCCCTCTCCGCTCTTCTACCATCACGTGGGTACACCAGGCTTTGCTTTCCTGTAAGAGGGTCACATTGGATTGGGAGATTGTGCTACCATGCAGAGGAGAATGGGCAATAGAGGTCCTATGGGCCGCTGATCAGGTGGCACGTCCTCCTCCTTGGCTCCCTCAGCAGCAGCCTACTCCAGGCACGGGACCCAGGTCTGCTGAGGCTCCAGGGATATGACACCAACTGACGTCCCAGAGGCCTGAGGGTAATAGAGTAGGCATCGCTTGCCCCTTTCTTGTGTAGTAATTTAATATTCATTTTCTATTTCAGCATTGTTTATGTACAGTGTTGCGTTTGTTGGAGTTGTACAGTAACTTGATGCAGTTATAAATGTAGCTGTACATGTAGGATTTGGGATTCTTTTCCCTGTTAGTTTATTGAAGAATGTTTTGTAGTGTTCCCTGTGCTTTCAAGCGGGTCGTCCTTGATGAACACTTTTTGATACATGAGTGTGTTTCTGTTAATCCCAACCTCCTACTTCATCGTTCCACAATCTCCAATTTCCCCCTGTTTTAACTCTACCGTTTTTTTTCCATTTGTGAATCTATGTTTCCTTTGTATACTACTTCCTTTGTATCCATATTTCGACTGTCCATATAATTGACATCCTGGGATATGTGTCTTTCTGTCTCTAACTTACCAGAATTAGTGAGATCATCTACTGCTCCATCCAGGTTGCTGCAAATAGTATGAGTTCATTTTGTTCTGTGAATGAGCAGTAGTCGAAGGAGTGTAGCTAGTAGAACATCTTGATCCAGTCATCTCTCGCTGGACATTTCGTTCGTTTGCATGTCTTGGCTATGGTAAAGAGTACCACAATGACCGTTGGGGTGCAAGTGTTTTATTCCACTGATGGTATTCTCTGGTTATACGAAGTGGACTGGGGTTGCTGAGTCTCGTGCTAGCTCCACTTTTTAGTTCAGTAGGGAACTTGCCTTTGGATTTCCATCCTGGTTGTTAGCCATTTACATTTTCTCCAATAGCATAATAGGGTTCCCTATTCCACTGGCCCTCTTGAGCACTTACTCTTTTTATGCTTTTTGAGGACTGCAGTGAGGGAACACCTAGTCTAGGTTTATTCGTATTCTGTAATCATGACAGATCCTGAGCATCTTTTCATTTGATGTGCTGTTTTTTAAAAAGCCTGTGAATACCACTGAGGTCTTGAAACATTTCTGCCTGAGAGTCGGGCCTGATTTGCATTCATTTAATGTTACATAGCCCAGGACATTTCTTGAGGGCCGGGTTCATTCGCAAACCCGCAGGCCCTTGGCCTTGTGAATGATAATTGCCCTTCAGCACAGTTTTTAAAGGTGTTGTTACGGGAATGTGCCACAAGGCGGCAGCACTACTTCGTGTCCAGTCTGGTAACTTGGGCAAACAAAGCCATAGCGGGAGTCCTCGTGTTGGATTGGAAAGTGTAGTCAAACGTGGCTAAACACACACCACAGGGCTTGTGTATCTTTACCTCTTGCCCCTTAAGCTGCACTGCCCCACCCCAGGCATATCCCAAGACTTTCCAATGTGCTATTCGGAGGGTGGTGTGGTTCGTAGGTGGGGCGATTCAAATGAAGTAGCCTGGAGGTGGGAATCCGCCTAGCAGGAGCTGTGGAGATCTGGTTTCTTCACAGCTCTTTGCTCTCAGCTGTTCTACCATCACTTGTGTACACCAGGCTTTGCTTACCTGTAAGAGGGTGGCATTCGATCGGGAGATTTTGGACCATGCAGAGGAGAATGGGCAATAGAGGTCCGAGGGGCCGCTGATCAGGTGGCACGTCCTCCTCCCTGGATCCCTCAGCAACAGCATACTCCAGCCACGGGACCCAGGCCTGCTGACGCTCCAAAGATGTGACACCAACTGACGTCCCAGAGGCCTGAGTGTAATAGAGTAGGCATTCCTTGCCCCTTTCTTGTTTAGTAATTTAATATTCATTTTCTATTTCAGCATAGATTATGTACAATGTTGTGTTTGTTGGAGTTGTACAGCAACTTGATGCAGTTATAAATGTAGCTGTACCTGTAGGATTTCATATTCTTTTCCCTGTTAGTTTATTGAAGAATGTTTTGTAGCGTTCCCTGTGCTTTCAAGCGGGTCGTCCTTGATGAACACTTTTTGATACATGAGTATGATTTTGTTAATCCTAACCTCCTACTTCATCGTTCCCCAATCTCCAATTTCCCCCTGTGGGAATTGTACACGTTTTTTTTCCATTTGTGAATCTATGTTTCCTTTGTATACTACTTCCTTTGTATCTGTATTTAGAGTGCATATATAAGTGATATCCCGGGATATGTGTCTTTCTGTCTCTAACTTACCAGAATTAGTGAGATCATCTACTGCTCCATCCATGTTGCTGCAAATAGTATGAGTTCATTTTGTTCTATGGATGAGTGGTAGTCGAGGCAGTTTATGTAGCAGAACATCTTGATCCATTCACCTCTCATTGGACATTTCGTTCATTTGCATCTCTTGGCTATGGTAAAGAGTACCCCAACGACCATTGGGGTGCAAGTGTTTTATTCCACTGATGGTATTCCCTGGTTATAAGAACTGGATTGGGGTTGCTGAGTCTTGTGCTAGCTCCACTTTTTAGTTCAGTAGGGAACGTGCCTTCGGATTTCCATACTGGATTTTAGCCATTTACATTTTCTCCAACAGCATAATAGGGTTCCCTATTCCACCTGCCCTCTTGAGCACTTACTCTTTTCATGCTTTTTGAGGACTGCAGCGAGTGAACACCTAGTCTAGGTCTATTGGTGTTCTGTAATCATGACAGATCCTGAGCATCTTTTCATTTGATGTGCTGTTTTTTAAAAAGCCTGTGAATACCCCTGAGGTCTTGAAACATTTCTGCCTGAGAGTCGGGCCTGATTTGCATTCATTTAATGTTACATAGCCCAGGGCATTTCTTGAGGGCCAGGTTCATCTGCAAACCCGCAGGCCCTTGGCCTTGTGAATGATAATTGCCCTTCAGCACAGGTTTTAAAGGTGTTGTTACGGGAATGTGCCACAAGGCGGCAGCACTACTTCGTGTCCAGTCTGGTAACTTGGGCAAACAAAGCCATAGCGGGAGTCCTGGTGTTGGATTGGAAAGTGTAGTCGAACGTGGCTAAACACACACCACAGGGCTTGTGTATCTTTACCTCTTGCCCCTTAACCTGCACTGCCCCACCCCAGGCGTATCCTAAGACTTTGCAATGTGCTATTTGGGGGGTGCTGTGGTTCGTAGTTGGGGCGATTCTAATGAAGTAGCCTGGAGGTGTAAATCCACCTAGCAGGAGCGGTGGAGATCTGGTTTCTTCACTGCTCTTCCCTCTCCGCTCTTCTACCATCACGTGGGTACACCGGGCTTTGCTTTCCTGTAAGAGGGTCACATTGGATTGGGAGATTGTGCTACCATGCAGAGGAGAATGGGCAATAGAGGTCCTATGGGCCGCAGATCAGGTGGCACGTCCTCCTCCTTGGCTCCCTCAGCAGCAGCCTAGTCCAGGCACGGGACCCAGGTCTGCTGAGGCTCCAGGGATATGACACCAACTGACGTCACAGAGGCCTGAGGGTAATAGAGTAGGCATCGCTTGCCCCTTTCTTGTTTAGTAATTTAATATTCATTTTCTATTTCAGCATTGTTTATGTACAGTGTTGCGTTTGTTGGAGTTGTACAGTAACTTGATGCAGTTATAAATGTAGCTGTACATGTAGGATTTCGGAATCTTTTCCCTGTTAGTTTATTGAAGAATGTTTTGTAGTGTTCCCTGTGCTTTCAAGCGGGTCGTCCTTGATGAACACTTTTTGATACATGAGTGTGTTTCTGTTAATCCCAACCTCCTACTTCATCGTTCCACAATCTCCAATTTCCCCCTGTTTTAACTCTACCGTTTTTTTTCCATTTGTGAATCTATGTTTCCTTTGTATACTACTTCCTTTGTATCCATATTTCGACCGTCCATATAATTGACATCCTGGGATATGTGTCTTTCTGTCTCTAACTTACCAGAATTAGTGAGATCATCTACTGCTCCAGCCAGGTTGCTGCATATAGTATGAGTTCATTTTGTTCTGTGAATGAGCAGTAGTCGAAGGAGTGTAGCTAGTAGAACATCTTGATCCAGTCATCTCTCGCTGGACATTTCGTTCGTTTGCATGTCTTGGCTATGGTAAAGAGTACCACAATGACCGTTGGGGTGCAAGTGTTTTATTCCACTGATGGTATTCTCTGGTTATACGAAGTGGACTGGGGTTGCTGAGTCTCGTGCTAGCTCCACTTTTTAGTTCAGTAGGGAACTTGCCTTTGGATTTCCATCCTGGTTTTTAGCCATTTACATTTTCTCCAATAGCATAATAGGGTTCCCTATTCCACTGGCCCTCTTGAGCACTTACTCTTTTTATGCTTTTTGAGGACTGCAGTGAGGGAACACCTGGTCTAGGTTTATTCGTATTCTGTAATCATGACAGATCCTGAGCATCTTTTCATTTGATGTGCTGTTTTTTAAAAAGCCTGTGAATACCACTGAGGTCTTGAAACATTTCTGCCTGAGAGTCGGGCCTGATTTGCATTCATTTAATGTTACATAGCCCAGGACATTTCTTGAGGGCCGGGTTCATTCGCAAACCCGCAGGCCCTTGGCCTTGTGAATGATAATTGCCCTTCAGCACAGTTTTTAAAGGTGTTGTTACGGGAATGTGCCACAAGGCGGCAGCACTACTTCGTTTCCAGTCTGGTAACTTGGGCAAACAAAGCCATAGCGGGAGTCCTGGTGTTGGATTGGAAAGTGTAGTCAAACGTGGCTAAACACACACCATAGTGCTTGTGTATCTTTACCTCTTGCCCCTTAACCTGCACTGCCCCACCCCAGGCGTATCCTAAGACTTTGCAATGTGCTATTTGGGGGGTGCTGTGGTTCGTAGTTGGGGCGATTCTAATGAAGTAGCCTGGAGGTGTAAATCCACCTAGCAGGAGCTGTGGAGATCTGGTTTCTTCACTGCTCTTCCCTCTCCGCTCTTCTACCATCACGTGGGTACACCAGGCTTTGCTTTCCTGTAAGAGGGTCACATTGGATTGGGAGATTGTGCTACCATGCAGAGGAGAATGGGCAATAGAGGTCCTATGGGCCGCTGATCAGGTGGCACGTCCTCCTCCTTGGCTCCCTCAGCAGCAGCCTACTCCAGGCACGGGACCCAGGTCTGCTGAGGCTCCAGGGATATGACACCAACTGACGTCCCAGAGGCCTGAGGGTAATAGAGTAGGCATCGCTTGCCCCTTTCTTGTGTAGTAATTTAATATTCATTTTCTATTTCAGCATTGTTTATGTACAGTGTTGCGTTTGTTGGAGTTGTACAGTAACTTGATGCAGTTATAAATGTAGCTGTACATGTAGGATTTGGGATTCTTTTCCCTGTTAGTTTATTGAAGAATGTTTTGTAGTGTTCCCTGTGCTTTCAAGCGGGTCGTCCTTGATGAACACTTTTTGATACATGAGTGTGTTTCTGTTAATCCCAACCTCCTACTTCATCGTTCCACAATCTCCAATTTCCCCCTGTTTTAACTCTACCGTTTTTTTTCCATTTGTGAATCTATGTTTCCTTTGTATACTACTTCCTTTGTATCCATATTTCGACTGTCCATATAATTGACATCCTGGGATATGTGTCTTTCTGTCTCTAACTTACCAGAATTAGTGAGATCATCTACTGCTCCAGCCAGGTTGCTGCAAATAGTATGAGTTCATTTTGTTCTGTGAATGAGCAGTAGTCGAAGGAGTGTAGCTAGTAGAACATCTTGATCCAGTCATCTCTCGCTGGACATTTCGTTCGTTTGCATGTCTTGGCTATGGTAAAGAGTACCACAATGACCGTTGGGGTGCAAGTGTTTTATTCCACTGATGGTATTCTCTGGTTATACGAAGTGGACTGGGGTTGCTGAGTCTCGTGCTAGCTCCACTTTTTAGTTCAGTAGGGAACTTGCCTTTGGATTTCCATCCTGGTTGTTAGCCATTTACATTTTCTCCAATAGCATAATAGGGTTCCCTATTCCACTGGCCCTCTTGAGCACTTACTCTTTTTATGCTTTTTGAGGACTGCAGTGAGGGAACACCTAGTCTAGGTTTATTCGTATTCTGTAATCATGACAGATCCTGAGCATCTTTTCATTTGATGTGCTGTTTTTTAAAAAGCCTGTGAATACCACTGAGGTCTTGAAACATTTCTGCCTGAGAGTCGGGCCTGATTTGCATTCATTTAATGTTACATAGCCCAGGACATTTCTTGAGGGCCGGGTTCATTCGCAAACCCGCAGGCCCTTGGCCTTGTGAATGATAATTGCCCTTCAGCACAGTTTTTAAAGGTGTTGTTACGGGAATGTGCCACAAGGCGGCAGCACTACTTCGTGTCCAGTCTGGTAACTTGGGCAAACAAAGCCATAGCGGGAGTCCTCGTGTTGGATTGGAAAGTGTAGTCAAACGTGGCTAAACACACACCACAGGGCTTGTGTATCTTTACCTCTTGCCCCTTAAGCTGCACTGCCCCACCCCAGGCATATCCCAAGACTTTCCAATGTGCTATTCGGAGGGTGGTGTGGTTCGTAGGTGGGGCGATTCAAATGAAGTAGCCTGGAGGTGGGAATCCGCCTAGCAGGAGCTGTGGAGATCTGGTTTCTTCACAGCTCTTTGCTCTCAGCTGTTCTACCATCACTTGTGTACACCAGGCTTTGCTTACCTGTAAGAGGGTGGCATTCGATCGGGAGATTTTGGACCATGCAGAGGAGAATGGGCAATAGAGGTCCGAGGGGCCGCTGATCAGGTGGCACGTCCTCCTCCCTGGATCCCTCAGCAACAGCATACTCCAGCCACGGGACCCAGGCCTGCTGACGCTCCAAAGATGTGACACCAACTGACGTCCCAGAGGCCTGAGTGTAATAGAGTAGGCATTCCTTGCCCCTTTCTTGTTTAGTAATTTAATATTCATTTTCTATTTCAGCATAGATTATGTACAATGTTGTGTTTGTTGGAGTTGTACAGCAACTTGATGCAGTTATAAATGTAGCTGTACCTGTAGGATTTCATATTCTTTTCCCTGTTAGTTTATTGAAGAATGTTTTGTAGCGTTCCCTGTGCTTTCAAGCGGGTCGTACTTGATGAACACTTTTTGATACATGAGTATGATTTTGTTAATCCTGACCTCCTACTTCATCGTTCCCCAATCTCCAATTTCCCCCTGTGGGAATTGTACACGTTTTTTTTCCATTTGTGAATCTATGTTTCCTTTGTATACTACTTCCTTTGTATCTGTATTTAGAGTGCATATATAAGTGATATCCCGGGATATGTGTCTTTCTGTCTCTAACTTACCAGAATTAGTGAGATCATCTACTGCTCCATCCATGTTGCTGCAAATAGTATGAGTTCATTTTGTTCTATGGATGAGTGGTAGTCGAGGCAGTTTATGTAGCAGAACATCTTGATCCATTCACCTCTCATTGGACATTTCGTTCATTTGCATCTCTTGGCTATGGTAAAGAGTACCACAACGACCGTTGGGGTGCAAGTGTTTTATTCCACTGATGGTTTTCCCTGGTTATAAGAACTGGATTGGGGTTGCTGAGTCTTGTGCTAGCTCCACTTTTTAGTTCAGTAGGGAACGTGCCTTCGGATTTCCATACTGGATTTTAGCCATTTACATTTTCTCCAACAGCATAATAGGGTTCCCTATTCCACCTGCCCTCTTGAGCACTTACTCTTTTCATGCTTTTTGAGGACTGCAGTGAGGGAACACCTAGTCTAGGTCTATTGGTGTTCTGTAATCATGACAGATCCTGAGCATCTTTTCATTTGATGTGCTGTTTTTTAAAAAGCCTGTGAATACCACTGAGGTCTTGAAACATTTCTGCCTGAGAGTCGGGCCTGATTTGCATTCATTTAATGTTACATAGCCCAGGGCATTTCTTGAGGGCCAGGTTCATTCGCAAACCCGCAGGCCCTTGGCCTTGTGAATGATAATTGCCCTTCAGCACAGTTTTTAAAGGTGTTGTTACGGGAATGTGCCACAAGGCGGCAGCACTACTTCGTGTCCAGTCTGGTAACTTGGGCAAACAAAGCCATAGCGGGAGTCCTGGTGTTGGATTGGAAAGTGTAGTCGAACGTGGCTAAACACACACCACAGGGCTTGTGTATCTTTACCTCTTGCCCCTTAAGCTGCACTGCCCCACCCCAGGCATATCCCAAGACTTTCCAATGTGCTATTCGGAGGGTGGTGTGGTTCGTAGGTGGGGCGATTCAAATGAAGTAGCCTGGAGGTGGGAATCCGCCTAGCAGGAGCTGTGGAGATCTGGTTTCTTCACAGCTCTTTGCTCTCAGCTGTTCTACCATCACTTGTGTACACCAGGCTTTGCTTACCTGTAAGAGGGTGGCATTCGATCGGGAGATTTTGGACCATGCAGAGGAGAATGGGCAATAGAGGTCCGAGGGGCCGCTGATCAGGTGGCACGTCCTCCTCCCTGGATCCCTCAGCAACAGCATACTCCAGCCACGGGACCCAGGCCTGCTGACGCTCCAAAGATGTGACACCAACTGACGTCCCAGAGGCCTGAGTGTAATAGAGTAGGCATTCCTTGCCCCTTTCTTGTTTAGTAATTTAATATTCATTTTCTATTTCAGCATAGATTATGTACAATGTTGTGTTTGTTGGAGTTGTACAGCAACTTGATGCAGTTATAAATGTAGCTGTACCTGTAGGATTTCATATTCTTTTCCCTGTTAGTTTATTGAAGAATGTTTTGTAGCGTTCCCTGTGCTTTCAAGCGGGTCGTCCTTGATGAACACTTTTTGATACATGAGTATGATTTTGTTAATCCTAACCTCCTACTTCATCGTTCCCCAATCTCCAATTTCCCCCTGTGGGAATTGTACACGTTTTTTTTCCATTTGTGAATCTATGTTTCCTTTGTATACTACTTCCTTTGTATCTGTATTTAGAGTGCATATATAAGTGATATCCCGGGATATGTGTCTTTCTGTCTCTAACTTACCAGAATTAGTGAGATCATCTACTGCTCCATCCATGTTGCTGCAAATAGTATGAGTTCATTTTGTTCTATGGATGAGTGGTAGTCGAGGCAGTTTATGTAGCAGAACATCCTGATCCATTCACCTCTCATTGGACATTTCGTTCATTTGCATCTCTTGGCTATGGTAAAGAGTACCCCAACGACCGTTGGGGTGCAAGTGTTTTATTCCACTGATGGTATTCCCTGGTTATAAGAACTGGATTGGGGTTGCTGAGTCTTGTGCTAGCTCCACTTTTTAGTTCAGTAGGGAATGTGCCTTCGGATTTCCATACTGGATTTTAGCCATTTACATTTTCTCCAACAGCATAATAGGGTTCCCTATTCCACCTGCCCTCTTGAGCACTTACTCTTTTCATGCTTTTTGAGGACTGCAGCGAGTGAACACCTAGTCTAGGTCTATTGGTGTTCTGTAATCATGACAGATCCTGAGCATCTTTTCATTTGATGTGCTGTTTTTTAAAAAGCCTGTGAATACCACTGAGGTCTTGAAACATTTCTGCCTGAGAGTCGGGCCTGATTTGCATTCATTTAATGTTACATAGCCCAGGGCATTTCGTGAGGGCCAGGTTCATCTGCAAACCCGCAGGCCCTTGGCCTTGTGAATGATAATTGCCCTTCAGCACAGGTTTTAAAGGTGTTGTTACGGGAATGTGCCACAAGGCGGCAGCACTACTTCGTGTCCAGTCTGGTAACTTGGGCAAACAAAGCCATAGCGGGAGTCCTGGTGTTGGATTGGAAAGTGTAGTCAAACGTGGCTAAACACACACCATAGTGCTTGTGTATCTTTACCTCTTGCCCCTTAACCTGCACTGCCCCACCCCAGGCGTATCCTAAGACTTTGCAATGTGCTATTTGGGGGGTGCTGTGGTTCGTAGTTGGGGCGATTCTAATGAAGTAGCCTGGAGGTGTAAATCCACCTAGCAGGAGCTGTGGAGATCTGGTTTCTTCACTGCTCTTCCCTCTCCGCTCTTCTACCATCACGTGGGTACACCAGGCTTTGCTTTCCTGTAAGAGGGTCACATTGGATTGGGAGATTGTGCTACCATGCAGAGGAGAATGGGCAATAGAGGTCCTATGGGCCGCTGATCAGGTGGCACGTCCTCCTCCTTGGCTCCCTCAGCAGCAGCCTACTCCAGGCACGGGACCCAGGTCTGCTGAGGCTCCAGGGATATGACACCAACTGACGTCCCAGAGGCCTGAGGGTAATAGAGTAGGCATCGCTTGCCCCTTTCTTGTGTAGTAATTTAATATTCATTTTCTATTTCAGCATTGTTTATGTACAGTGTTGCGTTTGTTGGAGTTGTACAGTAACTTGATGCAGTTATAAATGTAGCTGTACATGTAGGATTTGGGATTCTTTTCCCTGTTAGTTTATTGAAGAATGTTTTGTAGTGTTCCCTGTGCTTTCAAGCGGGTCGTCCTTGATGAACACTTTTTGATACATGAGTGTGTTTCTGTTAATCCCAACCTCCTACTTCATCGTTCCACAATCTCCAATTTCCCCCTGTTTTAACTCTACCGTTTTTTTTCCATTTGTGAATCTATGTTTCCTTTGTATACTACTTCCTTTGTATCCATATTTCGACTGTCCATATAATTGACATCCTGGGATATGTGTCTTTCTGTCTCTAACTTACCAGAATTAGTGAGATCATCTACTGCTCCATCCAGGTTGCTGCAAATAGTATGAGTTCATTTTGTTCTGTGAATGAGCAGTAGTCGAAGGAGTGTAGCTAGTAGAACATCTTGATCCAGTCATCTCTCGCTGGACATTTCGTTCGTTTGCATGTCTTGGCTATGGTAAAGAGTACCACAATGACCGTTGGGGTGCAAGTGTTTTATTCCACTGATGGTATTCTCTGGTTATACGAAGTGGACTGGGGTTGCTGAGTCTCGTGCTAGCTCCACTTTTTAGTTCAGTAGGGAACTTGCCTTTGGATTTCCATCCTGGTTGTTAGCCATTTACATTTTCTCCAATAGCATAATAGGGTTCCCTATTCCACTGGCCCTCTTGAGCACTTACTCTTTTTATGCTTTTTGAGGACTGCAGTGAGGGAACACCTAGTCTAGGTTTATTCGTATTCTGTAATCATGACAGATCCTGAGCATCTTTTCATTTGATGTGCTGTTTTTTAAAAAGCCTGTGAATACCACTGAGGTCTTGAAACATTTCTGCCTGAGAGTCGGGCCTGATTTGCATTCATTTAATGTTACATAGCCCAGGACATTTCTTGAGGGCCGGGTTCATTCGCAAACCCGCAGGCCCTTGGCCTTGTGAATGATAATTGCCCTTCAGCACAGTTTTTAAAGGTGTTGTTACGGGAATGTGCCACAAGGCGGCAGCACTACTTCGTGTCCAGTCTGGTAACTTGGGCAAACAAAGCCATAGCGGGAGTCCTCGTGTTGGATTGGAAAGTGTAGTCAAACGTGGCTAAACACACACCACAGGGCTTGTGTATCTTTACCTCTTGCCCCTTAAGCTGCACTGCCCCACCCCAGGCATATCCCAAGACTTTCCAATGTGCTATTCGGAGGGTGGTGTGGTTCGTAGGTGGGGCGATTCAAATGAAGTAGCCTGGAGGTGGGAATCCGCCTAGCAGGAGCTGTGGAGATCTGGTTTCTTCACAGCTCTTTGCTCTCAGCTGTTCTACCATCACTTGTGTACACCAGGCTTTGCTTACCTGTAAGAGGGTGGCATTCGATCGGGAGATTTTGGACCATGCAGAGGAGAATGGGCAATAGAGGTCCGAGGGGCCGCTGATCAGGTGGCACGTCCTCCTCCCTGGATCCCTCAGCAACAGCATACTCCAGCCACGGGACCCAGGCCTGCTGACGCTCCAAAGATGTGACACCAACTGACGTCCCAGAGGCCTGAGTGTAATAGAGTAGGCATTCCTTGCCCCTTTCTTGTTTAGTAATTTAATATTCATTTTCTATTTCAGCATAGATTATGTACAATGTTGTGTTTGTTGGAGTTGTACAGCAACTTGATGCAGTTATAAATGTAGCTGTACCTGTAGGATTTCATATTCTTTTCCCTGTTAGTTTATTGAAGAATGTTTTGTAGCGTTCCCTGTGCTTTCAAGCGGGTCGTCCTTGATGAACACTTTTTGATACATGAGTATGATTTTGTTAATCCTAACCTCCTACTTCATCGTTCCCCAATCTCCAATTTCCCCCTGTGGGAATTGTACACGTTTTTTTTCCATTTGTGAATCTATGTTTCCTTTGTATACTACTTCCTTTGTATCTGTATTTAGAGTGCATATATAAGTGATATCCCGGGATATGTGTCTTTCTGTCTCTAACTTACCAGAATTAGTGAGATCATCTACTGCTCCATCCATGTTGCTGCAAATAGTATGAGTTCATTTTGTTCTATGGATGAGTGGTAGTCGAGGCAGTTTATGTAGCAGAACATCTTGATCCATTCACCTCTCATTGGACATTTCGTTCATTTGCATCTCTTGGCTATGGTAAAGAGTACCCCAACGACCATTGGGGTGCAAGTGTTTTATTCCACTGATGGTATTCCCTGGTTATAAGAACTGGATTGGGGTTGCTGAGTCTTGTGCTAGCTCCACTTTTTAGTTCAGTAGGGAACGTGCCTTCGGATTTCCATACTGGATTTTAGCCATTTACATTTTCTCCAACAGCATAATAGGGTTCCCTATTCCACCTGCCCTCTTGAGCACTTACTCTTTTCATGCTTTTTGAGGACTGCAGCGAGTGAACACCTAGTCTAGGTCTATTGGTGTTCTGTAATCATGACAGATCCTGAGCATCTTTTCATTTGATGTGCTGTTTTTTAAAAAGCCTGTGAATACCCCTGAGGTCTTGAAACATTTCTGCCTGAGAGTCGGGCCTGATTTGCATTCATTTAATGTTACATAGCCCAGGGCATTTCTTGAGGGCCAGGTTCATCTGCAAACCCGCAGGCCCTTGGCCTTGTGAATGATAATTGCCCTTCAGCACAGGTTTTAAAGGTGTTGTTACGGGAATGTGCCACAAGGCGGCAGCACTACTTCGTGTCCAGTCTGGTAACTTGGGCAAACAAAGCCATAGCGGGAGTCCTGGTGTTGGATTGGAAAGTGTAGTCGAACGTGGCTAAACACACACCACAGGGCTTGTGTATCTTTACCTCTTGCCCCTTAACCTGCACTGCCCCACCCCAGGCGTATCCTAAGACTTTGCAATGTGCTATTTGGGGGGTGCTGTGGTTCGTAGTTGGGGCGATTCTAATGAAGTAGCCTGGAGGTGTAAATCCACCTAGCAGGAGCGGTGGAGATCTGGTTTCTTCACTGCTCTTCCCTCTCCGCTCTTCTACCATCACGTGGGTACACCGGGCTTTGCTTTCCTGTAAGAGGGTCACATTGGATTGGGAGATTGTGCTACCATGCAGAGGAGAATGGGCAATAGAGGTCCTATGGGCCGCAGATCAGGTGGCACGTCCTCCTCCTTGGCTCCCTCAGCAGCAGCCTAGTCCAGGCACGGGACCCAGGTCTGCTGAGGCTCCAGGGATATGACACCAACTGACGTCACAGAGGCCTGAGGGTAATAGAGTAGGCATCGCTTGCCCCTTTCTTGTTTAGTAATTTAATATTCATTTTCTATTTCAGCATTGTTTATGTACAGTGTTGCGTTTGTTGGAGTTGTACAGTAACTTGATGCAGTTATAAATGTAGCTGTACATGTAGGATTTCGGAATCTTTTCCCTGTTAGTTTATTGAAGAATGTTTTGTAGTGTTCCCTGTGCTTTCAAGCGGGTCGTCCTTGATGAACACTTTTTGATACATGAGTGTGTTTCTGTTAATCCCAACCTCCTACTTCATCGTTCCACAATCTCCAATTTCCCCCTGTTTTAACTCTACCGTTTTTTTTCCATTTGTGAATCTATGTTTCCTTTGTATACTACTTCCTTTGTATCCATATTTCGACCGTCCATATAATTGACATCCTGGGATATGTGTCTTTCTGTCTCTAACTTACCAGAATTAGTGAGATCATCTACTGCTCCAGCCAGGTTGCTGCATATAGTATGAGTTCATTTTGTTCTGTGAATGAGCAGTAGTCGAAGGAGTGTAGCTAGTAGAACATCTTGATCCAGTCATCTCTCGCTGGACATTTCGTTCGTTTGCATGTCTTGGCTATGGTAAAGAGTACCACAATGACCGTTGGGGTGCAAGTGTTTTATTCCACTGATGGTATTCTCTGGTTATACGAAGTGGACTGGGGTTGCTGAGTCTCGTGCTAGCTCCACTTTTTAGTTCAGTAGGGAACTTGCCTTTGGATTTCCATCCTGGTTTTTAGCCATTTACATTTTCTCCAATAGCATAATAGGGTTCCCTATTCCACTGGCCCTCTTGAGCACTTACTCTTTTTATGCTTTTTGAGGACTGCAGTGAGGGAACACCTGGTCTAGGTTTATTCGTATTCTGTAATCATGACAGATCCTGAGCATCTTTTCATTTGATGTGCTGTTTTTTAAAAAGCCTGTGAATACCACTGAGGTCTTGAAACATTTCTGCCTGAGAGTCGGGCCTGATTTGCATTCATTTAATGTTACATAGCCCAGGACATTTCTTGAGGGCCGGGTTCATTCGCAAACCCGCAGGCCCTTGGCCTTGTGAATGATAATTGCCCTTCAGCACAGTTTTTAAAGGTGTTGTTACGGGAATGTGCCACAAGGCGGCAGCACTACTTCGTTTCCAGTCTGGTAACTTGGGCAAACAAAGCCATAGCGGGAGTCCTGGTGTTGGATTGGAAAGTGTAGTCAAACGTGGCTAAACACACACCATAGTGCTTGTGTATCTTTACCTCTTGCCCCTTAACCTGCACTGCCCCACCCCAGGCGTATCCTAAGACTTTGCAATGTGCTATTTGGGGGGTGCTGTGGTTCGTAGTTGGGGCGATTCTAATGAAGTAGCCTGGAGGTGTAAATCCACCTAGCAGGAGCTGTGGAGATCTGGTTTCTTCACTGCTCTTCCCTCTCCGCTCTTCTACCATCACGTGGGTACACCAGGCTTTGCTTTCCTGTAAGAGGGTCACATTGGATTGGGAGATTGTGCTACCATGCAGAGGAGAATGGGCAATAGAGGTCCTATGGGCCGCTGATCAGGTGGCACGTCCTCCTCCTTGGCTCCCTCAGCAGCAGCCTACTCCAGGCACGGGACCCAGGTCTGCTGAGGCTCCAGGGATATGACACCAACTGACGTCCCAGAGGCCTGAGGGTAATAGAGTAGGCATCGCTTGCCCCTTTCTTGTGTAGTAATTTAATATTCATTTTCTATTTCAGCATTGTTTATGTACAGTGTTGCGTTTGTTGGAGTTGTACAGTAACTTGATGCAGTTATAAATGTAGCTGTACATGTAGGATTTGGGATTCTTTTCCCTGTTAGTTTATTGAAGAATGTTTTGTAGTGTTCCCTGTGCTTTCAAGCGGGTCGTCCTTGATGAACACTTTTTGATACATGAGTGTGTTTCTGTTAATCCCAACCTCCTACTTCATCGTTCCACAATCTCCAATTTCCCCCTGTTTTAACTCTACCGTTTTTTTTCCATTTGTGAATCTATGTTTCCTTTGTATACTACTTCCTTTGTATCCATATTTCGACTGTCCATATAATTGACATCCTGGGATATGTGTCTTTCTGTCTCTAACTTACCAGAATTAGTGAGATCATCTACTGCTCCAGCCAGGTTGCTGCAAATAGTATGAGTTCATTTTGTTCTGTGAATGAGCAGTAGTCGAAGGAGTGTAGCTAGTAGAACATCTTGATCCAGTCATCTCTCGCTGGACATTTCGTTCGTTTGCATGTCTTGGCTATGGTAAAGAGTACCACAATGACCGTTGGGGTGCAAGTGTTTTATTCCACTGATGGTATTCTCTGGTTATACGAAGTGGACTGGGGTTGCTGAGTCTCGTGCTAGCTCCACTTTTTAGTTCAGTAGGGAACTTGCCTTTGGATTTCCATCCTGGTTGTTAGCCATTTACATTTTCTCCAATAGCATAATAGGGTTCCCTATTCCACTGGCCCTCTTGAGCACTTACTCTTTTTATGCTTTTTGAGGACTGCAGTGAGGGAACACCTAGTCTAGGTTTATTCGTATTCTGTAATCATGACAGATCCTGAGCATCTTTTCATTTGATGTGCTGTTTTTTAAAAAGCCTGTGAATACCACTGAGGTCTTGAAACATTTCTGCCTGAGAGTCGGGCCTGATTTGCATTCATTTAATGTTACATAGCCCAGGACATTTCTTGAGGGCCGGGTTCATTCGCAAACCCGCAGGCCCTTGGCCTTGTGAATGATAATTGCCCTTCAGCACAGTTTTTAAAGGTGTTGTTACGGGAATGTGCCACAAGGCGGCAGCACTACTTCGTGTCCAGTCTGGTAACTTGGGCAAACAAAGCCATAGCGGGAGTCCTCGTGTTGGATTGGAAAGTGTAGTCAAACGTGGCTAAACACACACCACAGGGCTTGTGTATCTTTACCTCTTGCCCCTTAAGCTGCACTGCCCCACCCCAGGCATATCCCAAGACTTTCCAATGTGCTATTCGGAGGGTGGTGTGGTTCGTAGGTGGGGCGATTCAAATGAAGTAGCCTGGAGGTGGGAATCCGCCTAGCAGGAGCTGTGGAGATCTGGTTTCTTCACAGCTCTTTGCTCTCAGCTGTTCTACCATCACTTGTGTACACCAGGCTTTGCTTACCTGTAAGAGGGTGGCATTCGATCGGGAGATTTTGGACCATGCAGAGGAGAATGGGCAATAGAGGTCCGAGGGGCCGCTGATCAGGTGGCACGTCCTCCTCCCTGGATCCCTCAGCAACAGCATACTCCAGCCACGGGACCCAGGCCTGCTGACGCTCCAAAGATGTGACACCAACTGACGTCCCAGAGGCCTGAGTGTAATAGAGTAGGCATTCCTTGCCCCTTTCTTGTTTAGTAATTTAATATTCATTTTCTATTTCAGCATAGATTATGTACAATGTTGTGTTTGTTGGAGTTGTACAGCAACTTGATGCAGTTATAAATGTAGCTGTACCTGTAGGATTTCATATTCTTTTCCCTGTTAGTTTATTGAAGAATGTTTTGTAGCGTTCCCTGTGCTTTCAAGCGGGTCGTACTTGATGAACACTTTTTGATACATGAGTATGATTTTGTTAATCCTGACCTCCTACTTCATCGTTCCCCAATCTCCAATTTCCCCCTGTGGGAATTGTACACGTTTTTTTTCCATTTGTGAATCTATGTTTCCTTTGTATACTACTTCCTTTGTATCTGTATTTAGAGTGCATATATAAGTGATATCCCGGGATATGTGTCTTTCTGTCTCTAACTTACCAGAATTAGTGAGATCATCTACTGCTCCATCCATGTTGCTGCAAATAGTATGAGTTCATTTTGTTCTATGGATGAGTGGTAGTCGAGGCAGTTTATGTAGCAGAACATCTTGATCCATTCACCTCTCATTGGACATTTCGTTCATTTGCATCTCTTGGCTATGGTAAAGAGTACCACAACGACCGTTGGGGTGCAAGTGTTTTATTCCACTGATGGTTTTCCCTGGTTATAAGAACTGGATTGGGGTTGCTGAGTCTTGTGCTAGCTCCACTTTTTAGTTCAGTAGGGAACGTGCCTTCGGATTTCCATACTGGATTTTAGCCATTTACATTTTCTCCAACAGCATAATAGGGTTCCCTATTCCACCTGCCCTCTTGAGCACTTACTCTTTTCATGCTTTTTGAGGACTGCAGTGAGGGAACACCTAGTCTAGGTCTATTGGTGTTCTGTAATCATGACAGATCCTGAGCATCTTTTCATTTGATGTGCTGTTTTTTAAAAAGCCTGTGAATACCACTGAGGTCTTGAAACATTTCTGCCTGAGAGTCGGGCCTGATTTGCATTCATTTAATGTTACATAGCCCAGGGCATTTCTTGAGGGCCAGGTTCATTCGCAAACCCGCAGGCCCTTGGCCTTGTGAATGATAATTGCCCTTCAGCACAGTTTTTAAAGGTGTTGTTACGGGAATGTGCCACAAGGCGGCAGCACTACTTCGTGTCCAGTCTGGTAACTTGGGCAAACAAAGCCATAGCGGGAGTCCTGGTGTTGGATTGGAAAGTGTAGTCGAACGTGGCTAAACACACACCACAGGGCTTGTGTATCTTTACCTCTTGCCCCTTAAGCTGCACTGCCCCACCCCAGGCATATCCCAAGACTTTCCAATGTGCTATTCGGAGGGTGGTGTGGTTCGTAGGTGGGGCGATTCAAATGAAGTAGCCTGGAGGTGGGAATCCGCCTAGCAGGAGCTGTGGAGATCTGGTTTCTTCACAGCTCTTTGCTCTCAGCTGTTCTACCATCACTTGTGTACACCAGGCTTTGCTTACCTGTAAGAGGGTGGCATTCGATCGGGAGATTTTGGACCATGCAGAGGAGAATGGGCAATAGAGGTCCGAGGGGCCGCTGATCAGGTGGCACGTCCTCCTCCCTGGATCCCTCAGCAACAGCATACTCCAGCCACGGGACCCAGGCCTGCTGACGCTCCAAAGATGTGACACCAACTGACGTCCCAGAGGCCTGAGTGTAATAGAGTAGGCATTCCTTGCCCCTTTCTTGTTTAGTAATTTAATATTCATTTTCTATTTCAGCATAGATTATGTACAATGTTGTGTTTGTTGGAGTTGTACAGCAACTTGATGCAGTTATAAATGTAGCTGTACCTGTAGGATTTCATATTCTTTTCCCTGTTAGTTTATTGAAGAATGTTTTGTAGCGTTCCCTGTGCTTTCAAGCGGGTCGTCCTTGATGAACACTTTTTGATACATGAGTATGATTTTGTTAATCCTAACCTCCTACTTCATCGTTCCCCAATCTCCAATTTCCCCCTGTGGGAATTGTACACGTTTTTTTTCCATTTGTGAATCTATGTTTCCTTTGTATACTACTTCCTTTGTATCTGTATTTAGAGTGCATATATAAGTGATATCCCGGGATATGTGTCTTTCTGTCTCTAACTTACCAGAATTAGTGAGATCATCTACTGCTCCATCCATGTTGCTGCAAATAGTATGAGTTCATTTTGTTCTATGGATGAGTGGTAGTCGAGGCAGTTTATGTAGCAGAACATCCTGATCCATTCACCTCTCATTGGACATTTCGTTCATTTGCATCTCTTGGCTATGGTAAAGAGTACCCCAACGACCGTTGGGGTGCAAGTGTTTTATTCCACTGATGGTATTCCCTGGTTATAAGAACTGGATTGGGGTTGCTGAGTCTTGTGCTAGCTCCACTTTTTAGTTCAGTAGGGAATGTGCCTTCGGATTTCCATACTGGATTTTAGCCATTTACATTTTCTCCAACAGCATAATAGGGTTCCCTATTCCACCTGCCCTCTTGAGCACTTACTCTTTTCATGCTTTTTGAGGACTGCAGCGAGTGAACACCTAGTCTAGGTCTATTGGTGTTCTGTAATCATGACAGATCCTGAGCATCTTTTCATTTGATGTGCTGTTTTTTAAAAAGCCTGTGAATACCACTGAGGTCTTGAAACATTTCTGCCTGAGAGTCGGGCCTGATTTGCATTCATTTAATGTTACATAGCCCAGGGCATTTCGTGAGGGCCAGGTTCATCTGCAAACCCGCAGGCCCTTGGCCTTGTGAATGATAATTGCCCTTCAGCACAGGTTTTAAAGGTGTTGTTACGGGAATGTGCCACAAGGCGGCAGCACTACTTCGTGTCCAGTCTGGTAACTTGGGCAAACAAAGCCATAGCGGGAGTCCTGGTGTTGGATTGGAAAGTGTAGTCGAACGTGGCTAAACACACACCACAGGGCTTGTGTATCTTTACCTCTTGCCCCTTAACCTGCACTGCCCCACCCCAGGCGTATCCTAAGACTTTGCAATGTGCTATTTGGGGGGTGCTGTGGTTCGTAGTTGGGGCGATTCTAATGAAGTAGCCTGGAGGTGTAAATCCACCTAGCAGGAGCTGTGGAGATCTGGTTTCTTCACTGCTCTTCCCTCTCCGCTCTTCTACCATCACGTGGGTACACCAGGCTTTGCTTTCCTGTAAGAGGGTCACATTGGATTGGGAGATTGTGCTACCATGCAGAGGAGAATGGGCAATAGAGGTCCTATGGGCCGCTGATCAGGTGGCACGTCCTCCTCCTTGGCTCCCTCAGCAGCAGCCTACTCCAGGCACGGGACCCAGGTCTGCTGAGGCTCCAGGGATATGACACCAACTGACGTCCCAGAGGCCTGAGGGTAATAGAGTAGGCATCGCTTGCCCCTTTCTTGTGTAGTAATTTAATATTCATTTTCTATTTCAGCATTGTTTATGTACAGTGTTGCGTTTGTTGGAGTTGTACAGTAACTTGATGCAGTTATAAATGTAGCTGTACATGTAGGATTTGGGATTCTTTTCCCTGTTAGTTTATTGAAGAATGTTTTGTAGTGTTCCCTGTGCTTTCAAGCGGGTCGTCCTTGATGAACACTTTTTGATACATGAGTGTGTTTCTGTTAATCCCAACCTCCTACTTCATCGTTCCACAATCTCCAATTTCCCCCTGTTTTAACTCTACCGTTTTTTTTCCATTTGTGAATCTATGTTTCCTTTGTATACTACTTCCTTTGTATCCATATTTCGACTGTCCATATAATTGACATCCTGGGATATGTGTCTTTCTGTCTCTAACTTACCAGAATTAGTGAGATCATCTACTGCTCCATCCAGGTTGCTGCAAATAGTATGAGTTCATTTTGTTCTGTGAATGAGCAGTAGTCGAAGGAGTGTAGCTAGTAGAACATCTTGATCCAGTCATCTCTCGCTGGACATTTCGTTCGTTTGCATGTCTTGGCTATGGTAAAGAGTACCACAATGACCGTTGGGGTGCAAGTGTTTTATTCCACTGATGGTATTCTCTGGTTATACGAAGTGGACTGGGGTTGCTGAGTCTCGTGCTAGCTCCACTTTTTAGTTCAGTAGGGAACTTGCCTTTGGATTTCCATCCTGGTTGTTAGCCATTTACATTTTCTCCAATAGCATAATAGGGTTCCCTATTCCACTGGCCCTCTTGAGCACTTACTCTTTTTATGCTTTTTGAGGACTGCAGTGAGGGAACACCTAGTCTAGGTTTATTCGTATTCTGTAATCATGACAGATCCTGAGCATCTTTTCATTTGATGTGCTGTTTTTTAAAAAGCCTGTGAATACCACTGAGGTCTTGAAACATTTCTGCCTGAGAGTCGGGCCTGATTTGCATTCATTTAATGTTACATAGCCCAGGACATTTCTTGAGGGCCGGGTTCATTCGCAAACCCGCAGGCCCTTGGCCTTGTGAATGATAATTGCCCTTCAGCACAGTTTTTAAAGGTGTTGTTACGGGAATGTGCCACAAGGCGGCAGCACTACTTCGTGTCCAGTCTGGTAACTTGGGCAAACAAAGCCATAGCGGGAGTCCTCGTGTTGGATTGGAAAGTGTAGTCAAACGTGGCTAAACACACACCACAGGGCTTGTGTATCTTTACCTCTTGCCCCTTAAGCTGCACTGCCCCACCCCAGGCATATCCCAAGACTTTCCAATGTGCTATTCGGAGGGTGGTGTGGTTCGTAGGTGGGGCGATTCAAATGAAGTAGCCTGGAGGTGGGAATCCGCCTAGCAGGAGCTGTGGAGATCTGGTTTCTTCACAGCTCTTTGCTCTCAGCTGTTCTACCATCACTTGTGTACACCAGGCTTTGCTTACCTGTAAGAGGGTGGCATTCGATCGGGAGATTTTGGACCATGCAGAGGAGAATGGGCAATAGAGGTCCGAGGGGCCGCTGATCAGGTGGCACGTCCTCCTCCCTGGATCCCTCAGCAACAGCATACTCCAGCCACGGGACCCAGGCCTGCTGACGCTCCAAAGATGTGACACCAACTGACGTCCCAGAGGCCTGAGTGTAATAGAGTAGGCATTCCTTGCCCCTTTCTTGTTTAGTAATTTAATATTCATTTTCTATTTCAGCATAGATTATGTACAATGTTGTGTTTGTTGGAGTTGTACAGCAACTTGATGCAGTTATAAATGTAGCTGTACCTGTAGGATTTCATATTCTTTTCCCTGTTAGTTTATTGAAGAATGTTTTGTAGCGTTCCCTGTGCTTTCAAGCGGGTCGTCCTTGATGAACACTTTTTGATACATGAGTATGATTTTGTTAATCCTAACCTCCTACTTCATCGTTCCCCAATCTCCAATTTCCCCCTGTGGGAATTGTACACGTTTTTTTTCCATTTGTGAATCTATGTTTCCTTTGTATACTACTTCCTTTGTATCTGTATTTAGAGTGCATATATAAGTGATATCCCGGGATATGTGTCTTTCTGTCTCTAACTTACCAGAATTAGTGAGATCATCTACTGCTCCATCCATGTTGCTGCAAATAGTATGAGTTCATTTTGTTCTATGGATGAGTGGTAGTCGAGGCAGTTTATGTAGCAGAACATCTTGATCCATTCACCTCTCATTGGACATTTCGTTCATTTGCATCTCTTGGCTATGGTAAAGAGTACCCCAACGACCATTGGGGTGCAAGTGTTTTATTCCACTGATGGTATTCCCTGGTTATAAGAACTGGATTGGGGTTGCTGAGTCTTGTGCTAGCTCCACTTTTTAGTTCAGTAGGGAACGTGCCTTCGGATTTCCATACTGGATTTTAGCCATTTACATTTTCTCCAACAGCATAATAGGGTTCCCTATTCCACCTGCCCTCTTGAGCACTTACTCTTTTCATGCTTTTTGAGGACTGCAGCGAGTGAACACCTAGTCTAGGTCTATTGGTGTTCTGTAATCATGACAGATCCTGAGCATCTTTTCATTTGATGTGCTGTTTTTTAAAAAGCCTGTGAATACCCCTGAGGTCTTGAAACATTTCTGCCTGAGAGTCGGGCCTGATTTGCATTCATTTAATGTTACATAGCCCAGGGCATTTCTTGAGGGCCAGGTTCATCTGCAAACCCGCAGGCCCTTGGCCTTGTGAATGATAATTGCCCTTCAGCACAGGTTTTAAAGGTGTTGTTACGGGAATGTGCCACAAGGCGGCAGCACTACTTCGTGTCCAGTCTGGTAACTTGGGCAAACAAAGCCATAGCGGGAGTCCTGGTGTTGGATTGGAAAGTGTAGTCGAACGTGGCTAAACACACACCACAGGGCTTGTGTATCTTTACCTCTTGCCCCTTAACCTGCACTGCCCCACCCCAGGCGTATCCTAAGACTTTGCAATGTGCTATTTGGGG
This sequence comes from Mesoplodon bidens, assembly GCF_964165515.1. Classification (NCBI taxonomy): domain Eukaryota; kingdom Metazoa; phylum Chordata; class Mammalia; order Artiodactyla; family Ziphiidae; genus Mesoplodon; species Mesoplodon bidens. The sequence continues at coordinate 68,919 of NW_027671871.1, read as the reverse complement.
GGTGCTGTGGTTCGTAGTTGGGGCGATTCTAATGAAGTAGCCTGGAGGTGTAAATCCACCTAGCAGGAGCGGTGGAGATCTGGTTTCTTCACTGCTCTTCCCTCTCCGCTCTTCTACCATCACGTGGGTACACCGGGCTTTGCTTTCCTGTAAGAGGGTCACATTGGATTGGGAGATTGTGCTACCATGCAGAGGAGAATGGGCAATAGAGGTCCTATGGGCCGCAGATCAGGTGGCACGTCCTCCTCCTTGGCTCCCTCAGCAGCAGCCTAGTCCAGGCACGGGACCCAGGTCTGCTGAGGCTCCAGGGATATGACACCAACTGACGTCACAGAGGCCTGAGGGTAATAGAGTAGGCATCGCTTGCCCCTTTCTTGTTTAGTAATTTAATATTCATTTTCTATTTCAGCATTGTTTATGTACAGTGTTGCGTTTGTTGGAGTTGTACAGTAACTTGATGCAGTTATAAATGTAGCTGTACATGTAGGATTTCGGAATCTTTTCCCTGTTAGTTTATTGAAGAATGTTTTGTAGTGTTCCCTGTGCTTTCAAGCGGGTCGTCCTTGATGAACACTTTTTGATACATGAGTGTGTTTCTGTTAATCCCAACCTCCTACTTCATCGTTCCACAATCTCCAATTTCCCCCTGTTTTAACTCTACCGTTTTTTTTCCATTTGTGAATCTATGTTTCCTTTGTATACTACTTCCTTTGTATCCATATTTCGACCGTCCATATAATTGACATCCTGGGATATGTGTCTTTCTGTCTCTAACTTACCAGAATTAGTGAGATCATCTACTGCTCCAGCCAGGTTGCTGCATATAGTATGAGTTCATTTTGTTCTGTGAATGAGCAGTAGTCGAAGGAGTGTAGCTAGTAGAACATCTTGATCCAGTCATCTCTCGCTGGACATTTCGTTCGTTTGCATGTCTTGGCTATGGTAAAGAGTACCACAATGACCGTTGGGGTGCAAGTGTTTTATTCCACTGATGGTATTCTCTGGTTATACGAAGTGGACTGGGGTTGCTGAGTCTCGTGCTAGCTCCACTTTTTAGTTCAGTAGGGAACTTGCCTTTGGATTTCCATCCTGGTTTTTAGCCATTTACATTTTCTCCAATAGCATAATAGGGTTCCCTATTCCACTGGCCCTCTTGAGCACTTACTCTTTTTATGCTTTTTGAGGACTGCAGTGAGGGAACACCTGGTCTAGGTTTATTCGTATTCTGTAATCATGACAGATCCTGAGCATCTTTTCATTTGATGTGCTGTTTTTTAAAAAGCCTGTGAATACCACTGAGGTCTTGAAACATTTCTGCCTGAGAGTCGGGCCTGATTTGCATTCATTTAATGTTACATAGCCCAGGACATTTCTTGAGGGCCGGGTTCATTCGCAAACCCGCAGGCCCTTGGCCTTGTGAATGATAATTGCCCTTCAGCACAGTTTTTAAAGGTGTTGTTACGGGAATGTGCCACAAGGCGGCAGCACTACTTCGTTTCCAGTCTGGTAACTTGGGCAAACAAAGCCATAGCGGGAGTCCTGGTGTTGGATTGGAAAGTGTAGTCAAACGTGGCTAAACACACACCATAGTGCTTGTGTATCTTTACCTCTTGCCCCTTAACCTGCACTGCCCCACCCCAGGCGTATCCTAAGACTTTGCAATGTGCTATTTGGGGGGTGCTGTGGTTCGTAGTTGGGGCGATTCTAATGAAGTAGCCTGGAGGTGTAAATCCACCTAGCAGGAGCTGTGGAGATCTGGTTTCTTCACTGCTCTTCCCTCTCCGCTCTTCTACCATCACGTGGGTACACCAGGCTTTGCTTTCCTGTAAGAGGGTCACATTGGATTGGGAGATTGTGCTACCATGCAGAGGAGAATGGGCAATAGAGGTCCTATGGGCCGCTGATCAGGTGGCACGTCCTCCTCCTTGGCTCCCTCAGCAGCAGCCTACTCCAGGCACGGGACCCAGGTCTGCTGAGGCTCCAGGGATATGACACCAACTGACGTCCCAGAGGCCTGAGGGTAATAGAGTAGGCATCGCTTGCCCCTTTCTTGTGTAGTAATTTAATATTCATTTTCTATTTCAGCATTGTTTATGTACAGTGTTGCGTTTGTTGGAGTTGTACAGTAACTTGATGCAGTTATAAATGTAGCTGTACATGTAGGATTTGGGATTCTTTTCCCTGTTAGTTTATTGAAGAATGTTTTGTAGTGTTCCCTGTGCTTTCAAGCGGGTCGTCCTTGATGAACACTTTTTGATACATGAGTGTGTTTCTGTTAATCCCAACCTCCTACTTCATCGTTCCACAATCTCCAATTTCCCCCTGTTTTAACTCTACCGTTTTTTTTCCATTTGTGAATCTATGTTTCCTTTGTATACTACTTCCTTTGTATCCATATTTCGACTGTCCATATAATTGACATCCTGGGATATGTGTCTTTCTGTCTCTAACTTACCAGAATTAGTGAGATCATCTACTGCTCCATCCAGGTTGCTGCAAATAGTATGAGTTCATTTTGTTCTGTGAATGAGCAGTAGTCGAAGGAGTGTAGCTAGTAGAACATCTTGATCCAGTCATCTCTCGCTGGACATTTCGTTCGTTTGCATGTCTTGGCTATGGTAAAGAGTACCACAATGACCGTTGGGGTGCAAGTGTTTTATTCCACTGATGGTATTCTCTGGTTATACGAAGTGGACTGGGGTTGCTGAGTCTCGTGCTAGCTCCACTTTTTAGTTCAGTAGGGAACTTGCCTTTGGATTTCCATCCTGGTTGTTAGCCATTTACATTTTCTCCAATAGCATAATAGGGTTCCCTATTCCACTGGCCCTCTTGAGCACTTACTCTTTTTATGCTTTTTGAGGACTGCAGTGAGGGAACACCTAGTCTAGGTTTATTCGTATTCTGTAATCATGACAGATCCTGAGCATCTTTTCATTTGATGTGCTGTTTTTTAAAAAGCCTGTGAATACCACTGAGGTCTTGAAACATTTCTGCCTGAGAGTCGGGCCTGATTTGCATTCATTTAATGTTACATAGCCCAGGACATTTCTTGAGGGCCGGGTTCATTCGCAAACCCGCAGGCCCTTGGCCTTGTGAATGATAATTGCCCTTCAGCACAGTTTTTAAAGGTGTTGTTACGGGAATGTGCCACAAGGCGGCAGCACTACTTCGTGTCCAGTCTGGTAACTTGGGCAAACAAAGCCATAGCGGGAGTCCTCGTGTTGGATTGGAAAGTGTAGTCAAACGTGGCTAAACACACACCACAGGGCTTGTGTATCTTTACCTCTTGCCCCTTAAGCTGCACTGCCCCACCCCAGGCATATCCCAAGACTTTCCAATGTGCTATTCGGAGGGTGGTGTGGTTCGTAGGTGGGGCGATTCAAATGAAGTAGCCTGGAGGTGGGAATCCGCCTAGCAGGAGCTGTGGAGATCTGGTTTCTTCACAGCTCTTTGCTCTCAGCTGTTCTACCATCACTTGTGTACACCAGGCTTTGCTTACCTGTAAGAGGGTGGCATTCGATCGGGAGATTTTGGACCATGCAGAGGAGAATGGGCAATAGAGGTCCGAGGGGCCGCTGATCAGGTGGCACGTCCTCCTCCCTGGATCCCTCAGCAACAGCATACTCCAGCCACGGGACCCAGGCCTGCTGACGCTCCAAAGATGTGACACCAACTGACGTCCCAGAGGCCTGAGTGTAATAGAGTAGGCATTCCTTGCCCCTTTCTTGTTTAGTAATTTAATATTCATTTTCTATTTCAGCATAGATTATGTACAATGTTGTGTTTGTTGGAGTTGTACAGCAACTTGATGCAGTTATAAATGTAGCTGTACCTGTAGGATTTCATATTCTTTTCCCTGTTAGTTTATTGAAGAATGTTTTGTAGCGTTCCCTGTGCTTTCAAGCGGGTCGTACTTGATGAACACTTTTTGATACATGAGTATGATTTTGTTAATCCTGACCTCCTACTTCATCGTTCCCCAATCTCCAATTTCCCCCTGTGGGAATTGTACACGTTTTTTTTCCATTTGTGAATCTATGTTTCCTTTGTATACTACTTCCTTTGTATCTGTATTTAGAGTGCATATATAAGTGATATCCCGGGATATGTGTCTTTCTGTCTCTAACTTACCAGAATTAGTGAGATCATCTACTGCTCCATCCATGTTGCTGCAAATAGTATGAGTTCATTTTGTTCTATGGATGAGTGGTAGTCGAGGCAGTTTATGTAGCAGAACATCTTGATCCATTCACCTCTCATTGGACATTTCGTTCATTTGCATCTCTTGGCTATGGTAAAGAGTACCACAACGACCGTTGGGGTGCAAGTGTTTTATTCCACTGATGGTTTTCCCTGGTTATAAGAACTGGATTGGGGTTGCTGAGTCTTGTGCTAGCTCCACTTTTTAGTTCAGTAGGGAACGTGCCTTCGGATTTCCATACTGGATTTTAGCCATTTACATTTTCTCCAACAGCATAATAGGGTTCCCTATTCCACCTGCCCTCTTGAGCACTTACTCTTTTCATGCTTTTTGAGGACTGCAGTGAGGGAACACCTAGTCTAGGTCTATTGGTGTTCTGTAATCATGACAGATCCTGAGCATCTTTTCATTTGATGTGCTGTTTTTTAAAAAGCCTGTGAATACCACTGAGGTCTTGAAACATTTCTGCCTGAGAGTCGGGCCTGATTTGCATTCATTTAATGTTACATAGCCCAGGGCATTTCTTGAGGGCCAGGTTCATTCGCAAACCCGCAGGCCCTTGGCCTTGTGAATGATAATTGCCCTTCAGCACAGTTTTTAAAGGTGTTGTTACGGGAATGTGCCACAAGGCGGCAGCACTACTTCGTGTCCAGTCTGGTAACTTGGGCAAACAAAGCCATAGCGGGAGTCCTGGTGTTGGATTGGAAAGTGTAGTCGAACGTGGCTAAACACACACCACAGGGCTTGTGTATCTTTACCTCTTGCCCCTTAAGCTGCACTGCCCCACCCCAGGCATATCCCAAGACTTTCCAATGTGCTATTCGGAGGGTGGTGTGGTTCGTAGGTGGGGCGATTCAAATGAAGTAGCCTGGAGGTGGGAATCCGCCTAGCAGGAGCTGTGGAGATCTGGTTTCTTCACAGCTCTTTGCTCTCAGCTGTTCTACCATCACTTGTGTACACCAGGCTTTGCTTACCTGTAAGAGGGTGGCATTCGATCGGGAGATTTTGGACCATGCAGAGGAGAATGGGCAATAGAGGTCCGAGGGGCCGCTGATCAGGTGGCACGTCCTCCTCCCTGGATCCCTCAGCAACAGCATACTCCAGCCACGGGACCCAGGCCTGCTGACGCTCCAAAGATGTGACACCAACTGACGTCCCAGAGGCCTGAGTGTAATAGAGTAGGCATTCCTTGCCCCTTTCTTGTTTAGTAATTTAATATTCATTTTCTATTTCAGCATAGATTATGTACAATGTTGTGTTTGTTGGAGTTGTACAGCAACTTGATGCAGTTATAAATGTAGCTGTACCTGTAGGATTTCATATTCTTTTCCCTGTTAGTTTATTGAAGAATGTTTTGTAGCGTTCCCTGTGCTTTCAAGCGGGTCGTCCTTGATGAACACTTTTTGATACATGAGTATGATTTTGTTAATCCTAACCTCCTACTTCATCGTTCCCCAATCTCCAATTTCCCCCTGTGGGAATTGTACACGTTTTTTTTCCATTTGTGAATCTATGTTTCCTTTGTATACTACTTCCTTTGTATCTGTATTTAGAGTGCATATATAAGTGATATCCCGGGATATGTGTCTTTCTGTCTCTAACTTACCAGAATTAGTGAGATCATCTACTGCTCCATCCATGTTGCTGCAAATAGTATGAGTTCATTTTGTTCTATGGATGAGTGGTAGTCGAGGCAGTTTATGTAGCAGAACATCCTGATCCATTCACCTCTCATTGGACATTTCGTTCATTTGCATCTCTTGGCTATGGTAAAGAGTACCCCAACGACCGTTGGGGTGCAAGTGTTTTATTCCACTGATGGTATTCCCTGGTTATAAGAACTGGATTGGGGTTGCTGAGTCTTGTGCTAGCTCCACTTTTTAGTTCAGTAGGGAATGTGCCTTCGGATTTCCATACTGGATTTTAGCCATTTACATTTTCTCCAACAGCATAATAGGGTTCCCTATTCCACCTGCCCTCTTGAGCACTTACTCTTTTCATGCTTTTTGAGGACTGCAGCGAGTGAACACCTAGTCTAGGTCTATTGGTGTTCTGTAATCATGACAGATCCTGAGCATCTTTTCATTTGATGTGCTGTTTTTTAAAAAGCCTGTGAATACCACTGAGGTCTTGAAACATTTCTGCCTGAGAGTCGGGCCTGATTTGCATTCATTTAATGTTACATAGCCCAGGGCATTTCGTGAGGGCCAGGTTCATCTGCAAACCCGCAGGCCCTTGGCCTTGTGAATGATAATTGCCCTTCAGCACAGGTTTTAAAGGTGTTGTTACGGGAATGTGCCACAAGGCGGCAGCACTACTTCGTGTCCAGTCTGGTAACTTGGGCAAACAAAGCCATAGCGGGAGTCCTGGTGTTGGATTGGAAAGTGTAGTCAAACGTGGCTAAACACACACCATAGTGCTTGTGTATCTTTACCTCTTGCCCCTTAACCTGCACTGCCCCACCCCAGGCGTATCCTAAGACTTTGCAATGTGCTATTTGGGGGGTGCTGTGGTTCGTAGTTGGGGCGATTCTAATGAAGTAGCCTGGAGGTGTAAATCCACCTAGCAGGAGCTGTGGAGATCTGGTTTCTTCACTGCTCTTCCCTCTCCGCTCTTCTACCATCACGTGGGTACACCAGGCTTTGCTTTCCTGTAAGAGGGTCACATTGGATTGGGAGATTGTGCTACCATGCAGAGGAGAATGGGCAATAGAGGTCCTATGGGCCGCTGATCAGGTGGCACGTCCTCCTCCTTGGCTCCCTCAGCAGCAGCCTACTCCAGGCACGGGACCCAGGTCTGCTGAGGCTCCAGGGATATGACACCAACTGACGTCCCAGAGGCCTGAGGGTAATAGAGTAGGCATCGCTTGCCCCTTTCTTGTGTAGTAATTTAATATTCATTTTCTATTTCAGCATTGTTTATGTACAGTGTTGCGTTTGTTGGAGTTGTACAGTAACTTGATGCAGTTATAAATGTAGCTGTACATGTAGGATTTGGGATTCTTTTCCCTGTTAGTTTATTGAAGAATGTTTTGTAGTGTTCCCTGTGCTTTCAAGCGGGTCGTCCTTGATGAACACTTTTTGATACATGAGTGTGTTTCTGTTAATCCCAACCTCCTACTTCATCGTTCCACAATCTCCAATTTCCCCCTGTTTTAACTCTACCGTTTTTTTTCCATTTGTGAATCTATGTTTCCTTTGTATACTACTTCCTTTGTATCCATATTTCGACTGTCCATATAATTGACATCCTGGGATATGTGTCTTTCTGTCTCTAACTTACCAGAATTAGTGAGATCATCTACTGCTCCATCCAGGTTGCTGCAAATAGTATGAGTTCATTTTGTTCTGTGAATGAGCAGTAGTCGAAGGAGTGTAGCTAGTAGAACATCTTGATCCAGTCATCTCTCGCTGGACATTTCGTTCGTTTGCATGTCTTGGCTATGGTAAAGAGTACCACAATGACCGTTGGGGTGCAAGTGTTTTATTCCACTGATGGTATTCTCTGGTTATACGAAGTGGACTGGGGTTGCTGAGTCTCGTGCTAGCTCCACTTTTTAGTTCAGTAGGGAACTTGCCTTTGGATTTCCATCCTGGTTGTTAGCCATTTACATTTTCTCCAATAGCATAATAGGGTTCCCTATTCCACTGGCCCTCTTGAGCACTTACTCTTTTTATGCTTTTTGAGGACTGCAGTGAGGGAACACCTAGTCTAGGTTTATTCGTATTCTGTAATCATGACAGATCCTGAGCATCTTTTCATTTGATGTGCTGTTTTTTAAAAAGCCTGTGAATACCACTGAGGTCTTGAAACATTTCTGCCTGAGAGTCGGGCCTGATTTGCATTCATTTAATGTTACATAGCCCAGGACATTTCTTGAGGGCCGGGTTCATTCGCAAACCCGCAGGCCCTTGGCCTTGTGAATGATAATTGCCCTTCAGCACAGTTTTTAAAGGTGTTGTTACGGGAATGTGCCACAAGGCGGCAGCACTACTTCGTGTCCAGTCTGGTAACTTGGGCAAACAAAGCCATAGCGGGAGTCCTCGTGTTGGATTGGAAAGTGTAGTCAAACGTGGCTAAACACACACCACAGGGCTTGTGTATCTTTACCTCTTGCCCCTTAAGCTGCACTGCCCCACCCCAGGCATATCCCAAGACTTTCCAATGTGCTATTCGGAGGGTGGTGTGGTTCGTAGGTGGGGCGATTCAAATGAAGTAGCCTGGAGGTGGGAATCCGCCTAGCAGGAGCTGTGGAGATCTGGTTTCTTCACAGCTCTTTGCTCTCAGCTGTTCTACCATCACTTGTGTACACCAGGCTTTGCTTACCTGTAAGAGGGTGGCATTCGATCGGGAGATTTTGGACCATGCAGAGGAGAATGGGCAATAGAGGTCCGAGGGGCCGCTGATCAGGTGGCACGTCCTCCTCCCTGGATCCCTCAGCAACAGCATACTCCAGCCACGGGACCCAGGCCTGCTGACGCTCCAAAGATGTGACACCAACTGACGTCCCAGAGGCCTGAGTGTAATAGAGTAGGCATTCCTTGCCCCTTTCTTGTTTAGTAATTTAATATTCATTTTCTATTTCAGCATAGATTATGTACAATGTTGTGTTTGTTGGAGTTGTACAGCAACTTGATGCAGTTATAAATGTAGCTGTACCTGTAGGATTTCATATTCTTTTCCCTGTTAGTTTATTGAAGAATGTTTTGTAGCGTTCCCTGTGCTTTCAAGCGGGTCGTCCTTGATGAACACTTTTTGATACATGAGTATGATTTTGTTAATCCTAACCTCCTACTTCATCGTTCCCCAATCTCCAATTTCCCCCTGTGGGAATTGTACACGTTTTTTTTCCATTTGTGAATCTATGTTTCCTTTGTATACTACTTCCTTTGTATCTGTATTTAGAGTGCATATATAAGTGATATCCCGGGATATGTGTCTTTCTGTCTCTAACTTACCAGAATTAGTGAGATCATCTACTGCTCCATCCATGTTGCTGCAAATAGTATGAGTTCATTTTGTTCTATGGATGAGTGGTAGTCGAGGCAGTTTATGTAGCAGAACATCTTGATCCATTCACCTCTCATTGGACATTTCGTTCATTTGCATCTCTTGGCTATGGTAAAGAGTACCCCAACGACCATTGGGGTGCAAGTGTTTTATTCCACTGATGGTATTCCCTGGTTATAAGAACTGGATTGGGGTTGCTGAGTCTTGTGCTAGCTCCACTTTTTAGTTCAGTAGGGAACGTGCCTTCGGATTTCCATACTGGATTTTAGCCATTTACATTTTCTCCAACAGCATAATAGGGTTCCCTATTCCACCTGCCCTCTTGAGCACTTACTCTTTTCATGCTTTTTGAGGACTGCAGCGAGTGAACACCTAGTCTAGGTCTATTGGTGTTCTGTAATCATGACAGATCCTGAGCATCTTTTCATTTGATGTGCTGTTTTTTAAAAAGCCTGTGAATACCCCTGAGGTCTTGAAACATTTCTGCCTGAGAGTCGGGCCTGATTTGCATTCATTTAATGTTACATAGCCCAGGGCATTTCTTGAGGGCCAGGTTCATCTGCAAACCCGCAGGCCCTTGGCCTTGTGAATGATAATTGCCCTTCAGCACAGGTTTTAAAGGTGTTGTTACGGGAATGTGCCACAAGGCGGCAGCACTACTTCGTGTCCAGTCTGGTAACTTGGGCAAACAAAGCCATAGCGGGAGTCCTGGTGTTGGATTGGAAAGTGTAGTCGAACGTGGCTAAACACACACCACAGGGCTTGTGTATCTTTACCTCTTGCCCCTTAACCTGCACTGCCCCACCCCAGGCGTATCCTAAGACTTTGCAATGTGCTATTTGGGGGGTGCTGTGGTTCGTAGTTGGGGCGATTCTAATGAAGTAGCCTGGAGGTGTAAATCCACCTAGCAGGAGCGGTGGAGATCTGGTTTCTTCACTGCTCTTCCCTCTCCGCTCTTCTACCATCACGTGGGTACACCGGGCTTTGCTTTCCTGTAAGAGGGTCACATTGGATTGGGAGATTGTGCTACCATGCAGAGGAGAATGGGCAATAGAGGTCCTATGGGCCGCAGATCAGGTGGCACGTCCTCCTCCTTGGCTCCCTCAGCAGCAGCCTAGTCCAGGCACGGGACCCAGGTCTGCTGAGGCTCCAGGGATATGACACCAACTGACGTCACAGAGGCCTGAGGGTAATAGAGTAGGCATCGCTTGCCCCTTTCTTGTTTAGTAATTTAATATTCATTTTCTATTTCAGCATTGTTTATGTACAGTGTTGCGTTTGTTGGAGTTGTACAGTAACTTGATGCAGTTATAAATGTAGCTGTACATGTAGGATTTCGGAATCTTTTCCCTGTTAGTTTATTGAAGAATGTTTTGTAGTGTTCCCTGTGCTTTCAAGCGGGTCGTCCTTGATGAACACTTTTTGATACATGAGTGTGTTTCTGTTAATCCCAACCTCCTACTTCATCGTTCCACAATCTCCAATTTCCCCCTGTTTTAACTCTACCGTTTTTTTTCCATTTGTGAATCTATGTTTCCTTTGTATACTACTTCCTTTGTATCCATATTTCGACCGTCCATATAATTGACATCCTGGGATATGTGTCTTTCTGTCTCTAACTTACCAGAATTAGTGAGATCATCTACTGCTCCAGCCAGGTTGCTGCATATAGTATGAGTTCATTTTGTTCTGTGAATGAGCAGTAGTCGAAGGAGTGTAGCTAGTAGAACATCTTGATCCAGTCATCTCTCGCTGGACATTTCGTTCGTTTGCATGTCTTGGCTATGGTAAAGAGTACCACAATGACCGTTGGGGTGCAAGTGTTTTATTCCACTGATGGTATTCTCTGGTTATACGAAGTGGACTGGGGTTGCTGAGTCTCGTGCTAGCTCCACTTTTTAGTTCAGTAGGGAACTTGCCTTTGGATTTCCATCCTGGTTTTTAGCCATTTACATTTTCTCCAATAGCATAATAGGGTTCCCTATTCCACTGGCCCTCTTGAGCACTTACTCTTTTTATGCTTTTTGAGGACTGCAGTGAGGGAACACCTGGTCTAGGTTTATTCGTATTCTGTAATCATGACAGATCCTGAGCATCTTTTCATTTGATGTGCTGTTTTTTAAAAAGCCTGTGAATACCACTGAGGTCTTGAAACATTTCTGCCTGAGAGTCGGGCCTGATTTGCATTCATTTAATGTTACATAGCCCAGGACATTTCTTGAGGGCCGGGTTCATTCGCAAACCCGCAGGCCCTTGGCCTTGTGAATGATAATTGCCCTTCAGCACAGTTTTTAAAGGTGTTGTTACGGGAATGTGCCACAAGGCGGCAGCACTACTTCGTTTCCAGTCTGGTAACTTGGGCAAACAAAGCCATAGCGGGAGTCCTGGTGTTGGATTGGAAAGTGTAGTCAAACGTGGCTAAACACACACCATAGTGCTTGTGTATCTTTACCTCTTGCCCCTTAACCTGCACTGCCCCACCCCAGGCGTATCCTAAGACTTTGCAATGTGCTATTTGGGGGGTGCTGTGGTTCGTAGTTGGGGCGATTCTAATGAAGTAGCCTGGAGGTGTAAATCCACCTAGCAGGAGCTGTGGAGATCTGGTTTCTTCACTGCTCTTCCCTCTCCGCTCTTCTACCATCACGTGGGTACACCAGGCTTTGCTTTCCTGTAAGAGGGTCACATTGGATTGGGAGATTGTGCTACCATGCAGAGGAGAATGGGCAATAGAGGTCCTATGGGCCGCTGATCAGGTGGCACGTCCTCCTCCTTGGCTCCCTCAGCAGCAGCCTACTCCAGGCACGGGACCCAGGTCTGCTGAGGCTCCAGGGATATGACACCAACTGACGTCCCAGAGGCCTGAGGGTAATAGAGTAGGCATCGCTTGCCCCTTTCTTGTGTAGTAATTTAATATTCATTTTCTATTTCAGCATTGTTTATGTACAGTGTTGCGTTTGTTGGAGTTGTACAGTAACTTGATGCAGTTATAAATGTAGCTGTACATGTAGGATTTGGGATTCTTTTCCCTGTTAGTTTATTGAAGAATGTTTTGTAGTGTTCCCTGTGCTTTCAAGCGGGTCGTCCTTGATGAACACTTTTTGATACATGAGTGTGTTTCTGTTAATCCCAACCTCCTACTTCATCGTTCCACAATCTCCAATTTCCCCCTGTTTTAACTCTACCGTTTTTTTTCCATTTGTGAATCTATGTTTCCTTTGTATACTACTTCCTTTGTATCCATATTTCGACTGTCCATATAATTGACATCCTGGGATATGTGTCTTTCTGTCTCTAACTTACCAGAATTAGTGAGATCATCTACTGCTCCAGCCAGGTTGCTGCAAATAGTATGAGTTCATTTTGTTCTGTGAATGAGCAGTAGTCGAAGGAGTGTAGCTAGTAGAACATCTTGATCCAGTCATCTCTCGCTGGACATTTCGTTCGTTTGCATGTCTTGGCTATGGTAAAGAGTACCACAATGACCGTTGGGGTGCAAGTGTTTTATTCCACTGATGGTATTCTCTGGTTATACGAAGTGGACTGGGGTTGCTGAGTCTCGTGCTAGCTCCACTTTTTAGTTCAGTAGGGAACTTGCCTTTGGATTTCCATCCTGGTTGTTAGCCATTTACATTTTCTCCAATAGCATAATAGGGTTCCCTATTCCACTGGCCCTCTTGAGCACTTACTCTTTTTATGCTTTTTGAGGACTGCAGTGAGGGAACACCTAGTCTAGGTTTATTCGTATTCTGTAATCATGACAGATCCTGAGCATCTTTTCATTTGATGTGCTGTTTTTTAAAAAGCCTGTGAATACCACTGAGGTCTTGAAACATTTCTGCCTGAGAGTCGGGCCTGATTTGCATTCATTTAATGTTACATAGCCCAGGACATTTCTTGAGGGCCGGGTTCATTCGCAAACCCGCAGGCCCTTGGCCTTGTGAATGATAATTGCCCTTCAGCACAGTTTTTAAAGGTGTTGTTACGGGAATGTGCCACAAGGCGGCAGCACTACTTCGTGTCCAGTCTGGTAACTTGGGCAAACAAAGCCATAGCGGGAGTCCTCGTGTTGGATTGGAAAGTGTAGTCAAACGTGGCTAAACACACACCACAGGGCTTGTGTATCTTTACCTCTTGCCCCTTAAGCTGCACTGCCCCACCCCAGGCATATCCCAAGACTTTCCAATGTGCTATTCGGAGGGTGGTGTGGTTCGTAGGTGGGGCGATTCAAATGAAGTAGCCTGGAGGTGGGAATCCGCCTAGCAGGAGCTGTGGAGATCTGGTTTCTTCACAGCTCTTTGCTCTCAGCTGTTCTACCATCACTTGTGTACACCAGGCTTTGCTTACCTGTAAGAGGGTGGCATTCGATCGGGAGATTTTGGACCATGCAGAGGAGAATGGGCAATAGAGGTCCGAGGGGCCGCTGATCAGGTGGCACGTCCTCCTCCCTGGATCCCTCAGCAACAGCATACTCCAGCCACGGGACCCAGGCCTGCTGACGCTCCAAAGATGTGACACCAACTGACGTCCCAGAGGCCTGAGTGTAATAGAGTAGGCATTCCTTGCCCCTTTCTTGTTTAGTAATTTAATATTCATTTTCTATTTCAGCATAGATTATGTACAATGTTGTGTTTGTTGGAGTTGTACAGCAACTTGATGCAGTTATAAATGTAGCTGTACCTGTAGGATTTCATATTCTTTTCCCTGTTAGTTTATTGAAGAATGTTTTGTAGCGTTCCCTGTGCTTTCAAGCGGGTCGTACTTGATGAACACTTTTTGATACATGAGTATGATTTTGTTAATCCTGACCTCCTACTTCATCGTTCCCCAATCTCCAATTTCCCCCTGTGGGAATTGTACACGTTTTTTTTCCATTTGTGAATCTATGTTTCCTTTGTATACTACTTCCTTTGTATCTGTATTTAGAGTGCATATATAAGTGATATCCCGGGATATGTGTCTTTCTGTCTCTAACTTACCAGAATTAGTGAGATCATCTACTGCTCCATCCATGTTGCTGCAAATAGTATGAGTTCATTTTGTTCTATGGATGAGTGGTAGTCGAGGCAGTTTATGTAGCAGAACATCTTGATCCATTCACCTCTCATTGGACATTTCGTTCATTTGCATCTCTTGGCTATGGTAAAGAGTACCACAACGACCGTTGGGGTGCAAGTGTTTTATTCCACTGATGGTTTTCCCTGGTTATAAGAACTGGATTGGGGTTGCTGAGTCTTGTGCTAGCTCCACTTTTTAGTTCAGTAGGGAACGTGCCTTCGGATTTCCATACTGGATTTTAGCCATTTACATTTTCTCCAACAGCATAATAGGGTTCCCTATTCCACCTGCCCTCTTGAGCACTTACTCTTTTCATGCTTTTTGAGGACTGCAGTGAGGGAACACCTAGTCTAGGTCTATTGGTGTTCTGTAATCATGACAGATCCTGAGCATCTTTTCATTTGATGTGCTGTTTTTTAAAAAGCCTGTGAATACCACTGAGGTCTTGAAACATTTCTGCCTGAGAGTCGGGCCTGATTTGCATTCATTTAATGTTACATAGCCCAGGGCATTTCTTGAGGGCCAGGTTCATTCGCAAACCCGCAGGCCCTTGGCCTTGTGAATGATAATTGCCCTTCAGCACAGTTTTTAAAGGTGTTGTTACGGGAATGTGCCACAAGGCGGCAGCACTACTTCGTGTCCAGTCTGGTAACTTGGGCAAACAAAGCCATAGCGGGAGTCCTGGTGTTGGATTGGAAAGTGTAGTCGAACGTGGCTAAACACACACCACAGGGCTTGTGTATCTTTACCTCTTGCCCCTTAAGCTGCACTGCCCCACCCCAGGCATATCCCAAGACTTTCCAATGTGCTATTCGGAGGGTGGTGTGGTTCGTAGGTGGGGCGATTCAAATGAAGTAGCCTGGAGGTGGGAATCCGCCTAGCAGGAGCTGTGGAGATCTGGTTTCTTCACAGCTCTTTGCTCTCAGCTGTTCTACCATCACTTGTGTACACCAGGCTTTGCTTACCTGTAAGAGGGTGGCATTCGATCGGGAGATTTTGGACCATGCAGAGGAGAATGGGCAATAGAGGTCCGAGGGGCCGCTGATCAGGTGGCACGTCCTCCTCCCTGGATCCCTCAGCAACAGCATACTCCAGCCACGGGACCCAGGCCTGCTGACGCTCCAAAGATGTGACACCAACTGACGTCCCAGAGGCCTGAGTGTAATAGAGTAGGCATTCCTTGCCCCTTTCTTGTTTAGTAATTTAATATTCATTTTCTATTTCAGCATAGATTATGTACAATGTTGTGTTTGTTGGAGTTGTACAGCAACTTGATGCAGTTATAAATGTAGCTGTACCTGTAGGATTTCATATTCTTTTCCCTGTTAGTTTATTGAAGAATGTTTTGTAGCGTTCCCTGTGCTTTCAAGCGGGTCGTCCTTGATGAACACTTTTTGATACATGAGTATGATTTTGTTAATCCTAACCTCCTACTTCATCGTTCCCCAATCTCCAATTTCCCCCTGTGGGAATTGTACACGTTTTTTTTCCATTTGTGAATCTATGTTTCCTTTGTATACTACTTCCTTTGTATCTGTATTTAGAGTGCATATATAAGTGATATCCCGGGATATGTGTCTTTCTGTCTCTAACTTACCAGAATTAGTGAGATCATCTACTGCTCCATCCATGTTGCTGCAAATAGTATGAGTTCATTTTGTTCTATGGATGAGTGGTAGTCGAGGCAGTTTATGTAGCAGAACATCCTGATCCATTCACCTCTCATTGGACATTTCGTTCATTTGCATCTCTTGGCTATGGTAAAGAGTACCCCAACGACCGTTGGGGTGCAAGTGTTTTATTCCACTGATGGTATTCCCTGGTTATAAGAACTGGATTGGGGTTGCTGAGTCTTGTGCTAGCTCCACTTTTTAGTTCAGTAGGGAATGTGCCTTCGGATTTCCATACTGGATTTTAGCCATTTACATTTTCTCCAACAGCATAATAGGGTTCCCTATTCCACCTGCCCTCTTGAGCACTTACTCTTTTCATGCTTTTTGAGGACTGCAGCGAGTGAACACCTAGTCTAGGTCTATTGGTGTTCTGTAATCATGACAGATCCTGAGCATCTTTTCATTTGATGTGCTGTTTTTTAAAAAGCCTGTGAATACCACTGAGGTCTTGAAACATTTCTGCCTGAGAGTCGGGCCTGATTTGCATTCATTTAATGTTACATAGCCCAGGGCATTTCGTGAGGGCCAGGTTCATCTGCAAACCCGCAGGCCCTTGGCCTTGTGAATGATAATTGCCCTTCAGCACAGGTTTTAAAGGTGTTGTTACGGGAATGTGCCACAAGGCGGCAGCACTACTTCGTGTCCAGTCTGGTAACTTGGGCAAACAAAGCCATAGCGGGAGTCCTGGTGTTGGATTGGAAAGTGTAGTCGAACGTGGCTAAACACACACCACTTGGCTCCCTCAGCAGCAGCCTAGTCCAGGCACGGGACCCAGGTCTGCTGAGGCTCCAGGGATATGACACCAACTGATGTCACAGAGGCCTGAGGGTAATAGAGTAGGCATCGCTTGCCCCTTTCTTGTTTAGTAATTTAATATTCATTTTCTATTTCAGCATTGTTTATGTACAGTGTTGCGTTTGTTGGAGTTGTACAGTAACTTGATGCAGTTATAAATGTAGCTGTACATGTAGGATTTGGGATTCTTTTCCCTGTTAGTTTATTGAAGAATGTTTTGTAGTGTTCCCTGTGCTTTCAAGCGGGTCGTCCTTGATGAACACTTTTTGATACATGAGTGTGTTTCTGTTAATCCCAACCTCCTACTTCATCGTTCCACAATCTCCAATTTCCCCCTGTTTTAACTCTACCGTTTTTTTCCATTTGTGAATCTATGTTTCCTTTGTATACTACTTCCTTTGTATCCATATTTCGACTGTCCATATAATTGACATCCTGGGATATGTGTCTTTCTGTCTCTAACTTACCAGAATTAGTGAGATCATCTACTGCTCCAGCCAGGTTGCTGCAAATAGTATGAGTTCATTTTGTTCTGTGAATGAGCAGTAGTCGAAGGAGTGTAGCTAGTAGAACATCTTGATCCAGTCATCTCTCGCTGGACATTTCGTTCGTTTGCATGTCTTGGCTATGGTAAAGAGTACCACAATGACCGTTGGGGTGCAAGTGTTTTATTCCACTGATGGTATTCTCTGGTTATACGAAGTGGACTGGGGTTGCTGAGTCTCGTGCTAGCTCCACTTTTTAGTTCAGTAGGGAACTTGCCTTTGGATTTCCATCCTGGTTGTTAGCCATTTACATTTTCTCCAATAGCATAATAGGGTTCCCTATTCCACTGGCCCTCTTGAGCACTTACTCTTTTTATGCTTTTTGAGGACTGCAGTGAGGGAACACCTAGTCTAGGTTTATTCGTATTCTGTAATCATGACAGATCCTGAGCATCTTTTCATTTGATGTGCTGTTTTTTAAAAAGCCTGTGAATACCACTGAGGTCTTGAAACATTTCTGCCTGAGAGTCGGGCCTGATTTGCATTCATTTAATGTTACATAGCCCAGGACATTTCTTGAGGGCCGGGTTCATTCGCAAACCCGCAGGCCCTTGGCCTTGTGAATGATAATTGCCCTTCAGCACAGTTTTTAAAGGTGTTGTTACGGGAATGTGCCACAAGGCGGCAGCACTACTTCGTGTCCAGTCTGGTAACTTGGGCAAACAAAGCCATAGCGGGAGTCCTCGTGTTGGATTGGAAAGTGTAGTCAAACGTGGCTAAACACACACCACAGGGCTTGTGTATCTTTACCTCTTGCCCCTTAAGCTGCACTGCCCCACCCCAGGCATATCCCAAGACTTTCCAATGTGCTATTCGGAGGGTGGTGTGGTTCGTAGGTGGGGCGATTCAAATGAAGTAGCCTGGAGGTGGGAATCCGCCTAGCAGGAGCTGTGGAGATCTGGTTTCTTCACAGCTCTTTGCTCTCAGCTGTTCTACCATCACTTGTGTACACCAGGCTTTGCTTACCTGTAAGAGGGTGGCATTCGATCGGGAGATTTTGGACCATGCAGAGGAGAATGGGCAATAGAGGTCCGAGGGGCCGCTGATCAGGTGGCACGTCCTCCTCCCTGGATCCCTCAGCAACAGCATACTCCAGCCACGGGACCCAGGCCTGCTGACGCTCCAAAGATGTGACACCAACTGACGTCCCAGAGGCCTGAGTGTAATAGAGTAGGCATTCCTTGCCCCTTTCTTGTTTAGTAATTTAATATTCATTTTCTATTTCAGCATAGATTATGTACAATGTTGTGTTTGTTGGAGTTGTACAGCAACTTGATGCAGTTATAAATGTAGCTGTACCTGTAGGATTTCATATTCTTTTCCCTGTTAGTTTATTGAAGAATGTTTTGTAGCGTTCCCTGTGCTTTCAAGCGGGTCGTCCTTGATGAACACTTTTTGATACATGAGTATGATTTTGTTAATCCTAACCTCCTACTTCATCGTTCCCCAATCTCCAATTTCCCCCTGTGGGAATTGTACACGTTTTTTTTCCATTTGTGAATCTATGTTTCCTTTGTATACTACTTCCTTTGTATCTGTATTTAGAGTGCATATATAAGTGATATCCCGGGATATGTGTCTTTCTGTCTCTAACTTACCAGAATTAGTGAGATCATCTACTGCTCCATCCATGTTGCTGCAAATAGTATGAGTTCATTTTGTTCTATGGATGAGTGGTAGTCGAGGCAGTTTATGTAGCAGAACATCCTGATCCATTCACCTCTCATTGGACATTTCGTTCATTTGCATCTCTTGGCTATGGTAAAGAGTACCCCAACGACCGTTGGGGTGCAAGTGTTTTATTCCACTGATGGTATTCCCTGGTTATAAGAACTGGATTGGGGTTGCTGAGTCTTGTGCTAGCTCCACTTTTTAGTTCAGTAGGGAACGTGCCTTCGGATTTCCATACTGGATTTTAGCCATTTACATTTTCTCCAACAGCATAATAGGGTTCCCTATTCCACCTGCCCTCTTGAGCACTTACTCTTTTCATGCTTTTTGAGGACTGCAGCGAGTGAACACCTAGTCTAGGTCTATTGGTGTTCTGTAATCATGACAGATCCTGAGCATCTTTTCATTTGATGTGCTGTTTTTTAAAAAGCCTGTGAATACCACTGAGGTCTTGAAACATTTCTGCCTGAGAGTCGGGCCTGATTTGCATTCATTTAATGTTACATAGCCCAGGGCATTTCGTGAGGGCCAGGTTCATCTGCAAACCCGCAGGCCCTTGGCCTTGTGAATGATAATTGCCCTTCAGCACAGGTTTTAAAGGTGTTGTTACGGGAATGTGCCACAAGGCGGCAGCACTACTTCGTGTCCAGTCTGGTAACTTGGGCAAACAAAGCCATAGCGGGAGTCCTGGTGTTAGATTGGAAAGTGTAGTCGAACGTGGCTAAACACACACCACAGGGCTTGTGTATCTTTACCTCTTGCCCCTTAACCTGCACTGCCCCACCCCAGGCGTATCCTAAGACTTTGCAATGTGCTATTTGGGGGGTGCTGTGGTTCGTAGTTGGGGCGATTCTAATGAAGTAGCCTGGAGGTGTAAATCCACCTAGCAGGAGCTGTGGAGATCTGGTTTCTTCACTGCTCTTCCCTCTCCGCTCTTCTACCATCACGTGGGTACACCAGGCTTTGCTTTCCTGTAAGAGGGTCACGTTGGATTGGGAGATTGTGCTACCATGCAGAGGAGAATGGGCAATAGAGGTCCTATGGGCCGCTGATCAGGTGGCACGTCCTCCTCCTTGGCTCCCTCAGCAGCAGCCTAGTCCAGGCACGGGACCCAGGTCTGCTGAGGCTCCAGGGATATGACACCAACTGACGTCACAGAGGCCTGAGGGTAATAGAGTAGGCATCGCTTGCCCCTTTCTTGTTTAGTAATTTAATATTCATTTTCTATTTCAGCATTGTTTATGTACAGTGTTGTGTTTGTTGGAGTTGTACAGTAACTTGATGCAGTTATAAATGTAGCTGTACATGTAGGATTTGGGATTCTTTTCCCTGTTAGTTTATTGAAGAATGTTTTGTAGTGTTCCCTGTGCTTTCAAGCGGGTCATCCTTGATGAACACTTTTTGATACATGAGTGTGTTTCTGTTAATCCCAACCTCCTACTTCATCGTTCCACAATCTCCAATTTCCCCCTGTTTTAACTCTACCGTTTTTTTTCCATTTGTGAATCTATGTTTCCTTTGTATACTACTTCCTTTGTATCCATATTTCGACCGTCCATATAATTGACATCCTGGGATATGTGTCTTTCTGTCTCTAACTTACCAGAATTAGTGAGATCATCTACTGCTCCAGCCAGGTTGCTGCAAATAGTATGAGTTCATTTTGTTCTGTGAATGAGCAGTAGTCGAAGGAGTGTAGCTAGTAGAACATCTTGATCCAGTCATCTCTCGCTGGACATTTCGTTCGTTTGCATGTCTTGGCTATGGTAAAGAGTACCACAATGACCGTTGGGGTGCAAGTGTTTTATTCCACTGATGGTATTCTCTGGTTATACGAAGTGGACTGGGGTTGCTGAGTCTCGTGCTAGCTCCACTTTTTAGTTCAGTAGGGAACTTGCCTTTGGATTTCCATCCTGGTTTTTAGCCATTTACATTTTCTCCAATAGCATAATAGGGTTCCCTATTCCACTGGCCCTCTTGAGCACTTACTCTTTTTATTCTTTTTGAGGACTGCAGTGAGGGAACACCTAGTCTAGGTTTATTCGTATTCTGTAATCATGACAGATCCGGAGCATCTTTTCATTTGATGTGCTGTTTTTTAAAAAGCCTGTGAATACCACTGAGGTCTTGAAACATTTCTGCCTGAGAGTCGGGCCTGATTTGCATTCATTTAATGTTACATAGCCCAGGACATTTCTTGAGGGCCGGGTTCATTCGCAAACCCGCAGGCCCTTGGCCTTGTGAATGATAATTGCCCTTCAGCACAGGTTTTAAAGGTGTTGTTACGGGAATGTGCCACAAGGCGGCAGCACTACTTCGTGTCCAGTCTGGTAACTTGGGCAAACAAAGCCATAGCGGGAGTCCTCGTGTTGGATTGGAAAGTGTAGTCAAACGTGGCTAAACACACACCACAGGGCTTGTGTATCTTTACCTCTTGCCCCTTAAGCTGCACTGCCCCACCCCAGGCATATCCCAAGACTTTCCAATGTGCTATTCGGAGGGTGGTGTGGTTCGTAGGTGGGGCGATTCAAATGAAGTAGCCTGGAGGTGGGAATTCGCCTAGCAGGAGCTGTGGAGATCTGGTTTCTTCACAGCTCTTCCCTCTCAGCTGTTCTACCATCACTTGTGTACACCAGGCTTTGCTTACCTGTAAGAGGGTGGCATTCGATCGGGAGATTTTGGACCATGCAGAGGAGAATGGGCAATAGAGGTCCGAGGGGCCGCTGATCAGGTGGCACGTCCTCCTCCCTGGATCCCTCAGCAACAGCATACTCCAGCCACGGGACCCAGGCCTGCTGACGCTCCAAAGATGTGACACCAACTGACGTCCCAGAGGCCTGAGTGTAATAGAGTAGGCATTCCTTGCCCCTTTCTTGTTTAGTAATTTAATATTCATTTTCTATTTCAGCATAGATTATGTACAATGTTGTGTTTGTTGGAGTTGTACAGCAACTTGATGCAGTTATAAATGTAGCTGTACCTGTAGGATTTCATATTCTTTTCCCTGTTAGTTTATTGAAGAATGTTTTGTAGCGTTCCCTGTGCTTTCAAGCGGGTCGTACTTGATGAACACTTTTTGATACATGAGTATGATTTTGTTAATCCTGACCTCCTACTTCATCGTTCCCCAATCTCCAATTTCCCCCTGTGGGAATTGTACACGTTTTTTTTCCATTTGTGAATCTATGTTTCCTTTGTATACTACTTCCTTTGTATCTGTATTTAGAGTGCATATATAAGTGATATCCCGGGATATGTGTCTTTCTGTCTCTAACTTACCAGAATTAGTGAGATCATCTACTGCTCCATCCATGTTGCTGCAAATAGTATGAGTTCATTTTGTTCTATGGATGAGTGGTAGTCGAGGCAGTTTATGTAGCAGAACATCTTGATCCATTCACCTCTCATTGGACATTTCGTTCATTTGCATCTCTTGGCTATGGTAAAGAGTACCACAACGACCGTTGGGGTGCAAGTGTTTTATTCCACTGATGGTTTTCCCTGGTTATAAGAACTGGATTGGGGTTGCTGAGTCTTGTGCTAGCTCCACTTTTTAGTTCAGTAGGGAACGTGCCTTCGGATTTCCATACTGGATTTTAGCCATTTACATTTTCTCCAACAGCATAATAGGGTTCCCTATTCCACCTGCCCTCTTGAGCACTTACTCTTTTCATGCTTTTTGAGGACTGCAGTGAGGGAACACCTAGTCTAGGTCTATTGGTGTTCTGTAATCATGACAGATCCTGAGCATCTTTTCATTTGATGTGCTGTTTTTTAAAAAGCCTGTGAATACCACTGAGGTCTTGAAACATTTCTGCCTGAGAGTCGGGCCTGATTTGCATTCATTTAATGTTACATAGCCCAGGGCATTTCTTGAGGGCCAGGTTCATTCGCAAACCCGCAGGCCCTTGGCCTTGTGAATGATAATTGCCCTTCAGCACAGTTTTTAAAGGTGTTGTTACGGGAATGTGCCACAAGGCGGCAGCACTACTTCGTGTCCAGTCTGGTAACTTGGGCAAACAAAGCCATAGCGGGAGTCCTGGTGTTGGATTGGAAAGTGTAGTCGAACGTGGCTAAACACACACCACAGGGCTTGTGTATCTTTACCTCTTGCCCCTTAAGCTGCACTGCCCCACCCCAGGCATATCCCAAGACTTTCCAATGTGCTATTCGGAGGGTGGTGTGGTTCGTAGGTGGGGCGATTCAAATGAAGTAGCCTGGAGGTGGGAATCCGCCTAGCAGGAGCTGTGGAGATCTGGTTTCTTCACAGCTCTTTGCTCTCAGCTGTTCTACCATCACTTGTGTACACCAGGCTTTGCTTACCTGTAAGAGGGTGGCATTCGATCGGGAGATTTTGGACCATGCAGAGGAGAATGGGCAATAGAGGTCCGAGGGGCCGCTGATCAGGTGGCACGTCCTCCTCCCTGGATCCCTCAGCAACAGCATACTCCAGCCACGGGACCCAGGCCTGCTGACGCTCCAAAGATGTGACACCAACTGACGTCCCAGAGGCCTGAGTGTAATAGAGTAGGCATTCCTTGCCCCTTTCTTGTTTAGTAATTTAATATTCATTTTCTATTTCAGCATAGATTATGTACAATGTTGTGTTTGTTGGAGTTGTACAGCAACTTGATGCAGTTATAAATGTAGCTGTACCTGTAGGATTTCATATTCTTTTCCCTGTTAGTTTATTGAAGAATGTTTTGTAGCGTTCCCTGTGCTTTCAAGCGGGTCGTCCTTGATGAACACTTTTTGATACATGAGTATGATTTTGTTAATCCTAACCTCCTACTTCATCGTTCCCCAATCTCCAATTTCCCCCTGTGGGAATTGTACACGTTTTTTTTCCATTTGTGAATCTATGTTTCCTTTGTATACTACTTCCTTTGTATCTGTATTTAGAGTGCATATATAAGTGATATCCCGGGATATGTGTCTTTCTGTCTCTAACTTACCAGAATTAGTGAGATCATCTACTGCTCCATCCATGTTGCTGCAAATAGTATGAGTTCATTTTGTTCTATGGATGAGTGGTAGTCGAGGCAGTTTATGTAGCAGAACATCCTGATCCATTCACCTCTCATTGGACATTTCGTTCATTTGCATCTCTTGGCTATGGTAAAGAGTACCCCAACGACCGTTGGGGTGCAAGTGTTTTATTCCACTGATGGTATTCCCTGGTTATAAGAACTGGATTGGGGTTGCTGAGTCTTGTGCTAGCTCCACTTTTTAGTTCAGTAGGGAATGTGCCTTCGGATTTCCATACTGGATTTTAGCCATTTACATTTTCTCCAACAGCATAATAGGGTTCCCTATTCCACCTGCCCTCTTGAGCACTTACTCTTTTCATGCTTTTTGAGGACTGCAGCGAGTGAACACCTAGTCTAGGTCTATTGGTGTTCTGTAATCATGACAGATCCTGAGCATCTTTTCATTTGATGTGCTGTTTTTTAAAAAGCCTGTGAATACCACTGAGGTCTTGAAACATTTCTGCCTGAGAGTCGGGCCTGATTTGCATTCATTTAATGTTACATAGCCCAGGGCATTTCGTGAGGGCCAGGTTCATCTGCAAACCCGCAGGCCCTTGGCCTTGTGAATGATAATTGCCCTTCAGCACAGGTTTTAAAGGTGTTGTTACGGGAATGTGCCACAAGGCGGCAGCACTACTTCGTGTCCAGTCTGGTAACTTGGGCAAACAAAGCCATAGCGGGAGTCCTGGTGTTGGATTGGAAAGTGTAGTCGAACGTGGCTAAACACACACCACTTGGCTCCCTCAGCAGCAGCCTAGTCCAGGCACGGGACCCAGGTCTGCTGAGGCTCCAGGGATATGACACCAACTGATGTCACAGAGGCCTGAGGGTAATAGAGTAGGCATCGCTTGCCCCTTTCTTGTTTAGTAATTTAATATTCATTTTCTATTTCAGCATTGTTTATGTACAGTGTTGCGTTTGTTGGAGTTGTACAGTAACTTGATGCAGTTATAAATGTAGCTGTACATGTAGGATTTGGGATTCTTTTCCCTGTTAGTTTATTGAAGAATGTTTTGTAGTGTTCCCTGTGCTTTCAAGCGGGTCGTCCTTGATGAACACTTTTTGATACATGAGTGTGTTTCTGTTAATCCCAACCTCCTACTTCATCGTTCCACAATCTCCAATTTCCCCCTGTTTTAACTCTACCGTTTTTTTCCATTTGTGAATCTATGTTTCCTTTGTATACTACTTCCTTTGTATCCATATTTCGACTGTCCATATAATTGACATCCTGGGATATGTGTCTTTCTGTCTCTAACTTACCAGAATTAGTGAGATCATCTACTGCTCCAGCCAGGTTGCTGCAAATAGTATGAGTTCATTTTGTTCTGTGAATGAGCAGTAGTCGAAGGAGTGTAGCTAGTAGAACATCTTGATCCAGTCATCTCTCGCTGGACATTTCGTTCGTTTGCATGTCTTGGCTATGGTAAAGAGTACCACAATGACCGTTGGGGTGCAAGTGTTTTATTCCACTGATGGTATTCTCTGGTTATACGAAGTGGACTGGGGTTGCTGAGTCTCGTGCTAGCTCCACTTTTTAGTTCAGTAGGGAACTTGCCTTTGGATTTCCATCCTGGTTGTTAGCCATTTACATTTTCTCCAATAGCATAATAGGGTTCCCTATTCCACTGGCCCTCTTGAGCACTTACTCTTTTTATGCTTTTTGAGGACTGCAGTGAGGGAACACCTAGTCTAGGTTTATTCGTATTCTGTAATCATGACAGATCCTGAGCATCTTTTCATTTGATGTGCTGTTTTTTAAAAAGCCTGTGAATACCACTGAGGTCTTGAAACATTTCTGCCTGAGAGTCGGGCCTGATTTGCATTCATTTAATGTTACATAGCCCAGGACATTTCTTGAGGGCCGGGTTCATTCGCAAACCCGCAGGCCCTTGGCCTTGTGAATGATAATTGCCCTTCAGCACAGTTTTTAAAGGTGTTGTTACGGGAATGTGCCACAAGGCGGCAGCACTACTTCGTGTCCAGTCTGGTAACTTGGGCAAACAAAGCCATAGCGGGAGTCCTCGTGTTGGATTGGAAAGTGTAGTCAAACGTGGCTAAACACACACCACAGGGCTTGTGTATCTTTACCTCTTGCCCCTTAAGCTGCACTGCCCCACCCCAGGCATATCCCAAGACTTTCCAATGTGCTATTCGGAGGGTGGTGTGGTTCGTAGGTGGGGCGATTCAAATGAAGTAGCCTGGAGGTGGGAATCCGCCTAGCAGGAGCTGTGGAGATCTGGTTTCTTCACAGCTCTTTGCTCTCAGCTGTTCTACCATCACTTGTGTACACCAGGCTTTGCTTACCTGTAAGAGGGTGGCATTCGATCGGGAGATTTTGGACCATGCAGAGGAGAATGGGCAATAGAGGTCCGAGGGGCCGCTGATCAGGTGGCACGTCCTCCTCCCTGGATCCCTCAGCAACAGCATACTCCAGCCACGGGACCCAGGCCTGCTGACGCTCCAAAGATGTGACACCAACTGACGTCCCAGAGGCCTGAGTGTAATAGAGTAGGCATTCCTTGCCCCTTTCTTGTTTAGTAATTTAATATTCATTTTCTATTTCAGCATAGATTATGTACAATGTTGTGTTTGTTGGAGTTGTACAGCAACTTGATGCAGTTATAAATGTAGCTGTACCTGTAGGATTTCATATTCTTTTCCCTGTTAGTTTATTGAAGAATGTTTTGTAGCGTTCCCTGTGCTTTCAAGCGGGTCGTCCTTGATGAACACTTTTTGATACATGAGTATGATTTTGTTAATCCTAACCTCCTACTTCATCGTTCCCCAATCTCCAATTTCCCCCTGTGGGAATTGTACACGTTTTTTTTCCATTTGTGAATCTATGTTTCCTTTGTATACTACTTCCTTTGTATCTGTATTTAGAGTGCATATATAAGTGATATCCCGGGATATGTGTCTTTCTGTCTCTAACTTACCAGAATTAGTGAGATCATCTACTGCTCCATCCATGTTGCTGCAAATAGTATGAGTTCATTTTGTTCTATGGATGAGTGGTAGTCGAGGCAGTTTATGTAGCAGAACATCCTGATCCATTCACCTCTCATTGGACATTTCGTTCATTTGCATCTCTTGGCTATGGTAAAGAGTACCCCAACGACCGTTGGGGTGCAAGTGTTTTATTCCACTGATGGTATTCCCTGGTTATAAGAACTGGATTGGGGTTGCTGAGTCTTGTGCTAGCTCCACTTTTTAGTTCAGTAGGGAACGTGCCTTCGGATTTCCATACTGGATTTTAGCCATTTACATTTTCTCCAACAGCATAATAGGGTTCCCTATTCCACCTGCCCTCTTGAGCACTTACTCTTTTCATGCTTTTTGAGGACTGCAGCGAGTGAACACCTAGTCTAGGTCTATTGGTGTTCTGTAATCATGACAGATCCTGAGCATCTTTTCATTTGATGTGCTGTTTTTTAAAAAGCCTGTGAATACCACTGAGGTCTTGAAACATTTCTGCCTGAGAGTCGGGCCTGATTTGCATTCATTTAATGTTACATAGCCCAGGGCATTTCGTGAGGGCCAGGTTCATCTGCAAACCCGCAGGCCCTTGGCCTTGTGAATGATAATTGCCCTTCAGCACAGGTTTTAAAGGTGTTGTTACGGGAATGTGCCACAAGGCGGCAGCACTACTTCGTGTCCAGTCTGGTAACTTGGGCAAACAAAGCCATAGCGGGAGTCCTGGTGTTAGATTGGAAAGTGTAGTCGAACGTGGCTAAACACACACCACAGGGCTTGTGTATCTTTACCTCTTGCCCCTTAACCTGCACTGCCCCACCCCAGGCGTATCCTAAGACTTTGCAATGTGCTATTTGGGGGGTGCTGTGGTTCGTAGTTGGGGCGATTCTAATGAAGTAGCCTGGAGGTGTAAATCCACCTAGCAGGAGCTGTGGAGATCTGGTTTCTTCACTGCTCTTCCCTCTCCGCTCTTCTACCATCACGTGGGTACACCAGGCTTTGCTTTCCTGTAAGAGGGTCACGTTGGATTGGGAGATTGTGCTACCATGCAGAGGAGAATGGGCAATAGAGGTCCTATGGGCCGCTGATCAGGTGGCACGTCCTCCTCCTTGGCTCCCTCAGCAGCAGCCTAGTCCAGGCACGGGACCCAGGTCTGCTGAGGCTCCAGGGATATGACACCAACTGACGTCACAGAGGCCTGAGGGTAATAGAGTAGGCATCGCTTGCCCCTTTCTTGTTTAGTAATTTAATATTCATTTTCTATTTCAGCATTGTTTATGTACAGTGTTGTGTTTGTTGGAGTTGTACAGTAACTTGATGCAGTTATAAATGTAGCTGTACATGTAGGATTTGGGATTCTTTTCCCTGTTAGTTTATTGAAGAATGTTTTGTAGTGTTCCCTGTGCTTTCAAGCGGGTCATCCTTGATGAACACTTTTTGATACATGAGTGTGTTTCTGTTAATCCCAACCTCCTACTTCATCGTTCCACAATCTCCAATTTCCCCCTGTTTTAACTCTACCGTTTTTTTTCCATTTGTGAATCTATGTTTCCTTTGTATACTACTTCCTTTGTATCCATATTTCGACCGTCCATATAATTGACATCCTGGGATATGTGTCTTTCTGTCTCTAACTTACCAGAATTAGTGAGATCATCTACTGCTCCAGCCAGGTTGCTGCAAATAGTATGAGTTCATTTTGTTCTGTGAATGAGCAGTAGTCGAAGGAGTGTAGCTAGTAGAACATCTTGATCCAGTCATCTCTCGCTGGACATTTCGTTCGTTTGCATGTCTTGGCTATGGTAAAGAGTACCACAATGACCGTTGGGGTGCAAGTGTTTTATTCCACTGATGGTATTCTCTGGTTATACGAAGTGGACTGGGGTTGCTGAGTCTCGTGCTAGCTCCACTTTTTAGTTCAGTAGGGAACTTGCCTTTGGATTTCCATCCTGGTTTTTAGCCATTTACATTTTCTCCAATAGCATAATAGGGTTCCCTATTCCACTGGCCCTCTTGAGCACTTACTCTTTTTATTCTTTTTGAGGACTGCAGTGAGGGAACACCTAGTCTAGGTTTATTCGTATTCTGTAATCATGACAGATCCGGAGCATCTTTTCATTTGATGTGCTGTTTTTTAAAAAGCCTGTGAATACCACTGAGGTCTTGAAACATTTCTGCCTGAGAGTCGGGCCTGATTTGCATTCATTTAATGTTACATAGCCCAGGACATTTCTTGAGGGCCGGGTTCATTCGCAAACCCGCAGGCCCTTGGCCTTGTGAATGATAATTGCCCTTCAGCACAGGTTTTAAAGGTGTTGTTACGGGAATGTGCCACAAGGCGGCAGCACTACTTCGTGTCCAGTCTGGTAACTTGGGCAAACAAAGCCATAGCGGGAGTCCTCGTGTTGGATTGGAAAGTGTAGTCAAACGTGGCTAAACACACACCACAGGGCTTGTGTATCTTTACCTCTTGCCCCTTAAGCTGCACTGCCCCACCCCAGGCATATCCCAAGACTTTCCAATGTGCTATTCGGAGGGTGGTGTGGTTCGTAGGTGGGGCGATTCAAATGAAGTAGCCTGGAGGTGGGAATTCGCCTAGCAGGAGCTGTGGAGATCTGGTTTCTTCACAGCTCTTCCCTCTCAGCTGTTCTACCATCACTTGTGTACACCAGGCTTTGCTTACCTGTAAGAGGGTGGCATTCGATCGGGAGATTTTGGACCATGCAGAGGAGAATGGGCAATAGAGGTCCGAGGGGCCGCTGATCAGGTGGCACGTCCTCCTCCCTGGATCCCTCAGCAACAGCATACTCCAGCCACGGGACCCAGGCCTGCTGACGCTCCAAAGATGTGACACCAACTGACGTCCCAGAGGCCTGAGTGTAATAGAGTAGGCATTCCTTGCCCCTTTCTTGTTTAGTAATTTAATATTCATTTTCTATTTCAGCATAGATTATGTACAATGTTGTGTTTGTTGGAGTTGTACAGCAACTTGATGCAGTTATAAATGTAGCTGTACCTGTAGGATTTCATATTCTTTTCCCTGTTAGTTTATTGAAGAATGTTTTGTAGCGTTCCCTGTGCTTTCAAGCGGGTCGTCCTTGATGAACACTTTTTGATACATGAGTATGATTTTGTTAATCCTAACCTCCTACTTCATCGTTCCCCAATCTCCAATTTCCCCCTGTGGGAATTGTACACGTTTTTTTTCCATTTGTGAATCTATGTTTCCTTTGTATACTACTTCCTTTGTATCTGTATTTAGAGTGCATATATAAGTGATATCCCGGGATATGTGTCTTTCTGTCTCTAACTTACCAGAATTAGTGAGATCATCTACTGCTCCATCCATGTTGCTGCAAATAGTATGAGTTCATTTTGTTCTATGGATGAGTGGTAGTCGAGGCAGTTTATGTAGCAGAACATCTTGATCCATTCACCTCTCATTGGACATTTCGTTCATTTGCATCTCTTGGCTATGGTAAAGAGTACCCCAACGACCGTTGGGGTGCAAGTGTTTTATTCCACTGATGGTATTCCCTGGTTATAAGAACTGGATTGGGGTTGCTGAGTCTTGTGCTAGCTCCACTTTTTAGTTCAGTAGGGAACGTGCCTTCGGATTTCCATACTGGATTTTAGCCATTTACATTTTCTCCAACAGCATAATAGGGTTCCCTATTCCACCTGCCCTCTTGAGCACTTACTCTTTTCATGCTTTTTGAGGACTGCAGCGAGTGAACACCTAGTCTAGGTCTATTGGTGTTCTGTAATCATGACAGATCCTGAGCATCTTTTCATTTGATGTGCTGTTTTTTAAAAAGCCTGTGAATACCACTGAGGTCTTGAAACATTTCTGCCTGAGAGTCGGGCCTGATTTGCATTCATTTAATGTTACATAGCCCAGGGCATTTCGTGAGGGCCAGGTTCATCTGCAAACCCGCAGGCCCTTGGCCTTGTGAATGATAATTGCCCTTCAGCACAGGTTTTAAAGGTGTTGTTACGGGAATGTGCCACAAGGCGGCAGCACTACTTCGTGTCCAGTCTGGTAACTTGGGCAAACAAAGCCATAGCGGGAGTCCTGGTGTTGGATTGGAAAGTGTAGTCGAACGTGGCTAAACACACACCACAGGGCTTGTGTATCTTTACCTCTTGCCCCTTAACCTGCACTGCCCCACCCCAGGCGTATCCTAAGACTTTGCAATGTGCTATTTGGGGGGTGCTGTGGTTTGTAGTTGGGGCGATTCTAATGAAGTAGCCTGGAGGTGTAAATCCACCTAGCAGGAGCTGTGGAGATCTGGTTTCTTCACTGCTCTTCCCTCTCCGCTCTTCTACCATCACGTGGGTACACCAGGCTTTGCTTTCCTGTAAGAGGGTCACGTTGGATTGGGAGATTGTGCTACCATGCAGAGGAGAATGGGCAATAGAGGTCCTATGGGCCGCTGATCAGGTGGCACGTCCTCCTCCTTGGCTCCCTCAGCAGCAGCCTAGTCCAGGCACGGGACCCAGGTCTGCTGAGGCTCCAGGGATATGACACCAACTGACGTCACAGAGGCCTGAGGGTAATAGAGTAGGCATCGCTTGCCCCTTTCTTGTGTAGTAATTTAATATTCATTTTCTATTTCAGCATTGTTTATGTACAATGTTGCGTTTGTTGGAGTTGTACAGTAACTTGATGCAGTTATAAATGTAGTTGTACATGTAGGATTTCGGAATCTTTTCCCTGTTAGTTTATTGAAGAATGTTTTGTAGTGTTCCCTGTGCTTTCAAGCGGGTCGTCCTTGATGAACACTTTTTGATACATGAGTGTGTTTCTGTTAATCCCAACCTCCTACTTCATCGTTCCACAATCTCCAATTTCCCCCTGTTTTAACTCTACCGTTTTTTTTCCATTTGTGAATCTATGTTTCCTTTGTATACTACTTCCTTTGTATCCATATTTCGACTGTCCATATAATTGACATCCTGGGATATGTGTCTTTCTGTCTCTAACTTACCAGAATTAGTGAGATCATCTACTGCTCCAGCCAGGTTGCTGCAAATAGTATGAGTTCATTTTGTTCTGTGAATGAGCAGTAGTCGAAGGAGTGTAGCTAGTAGAACATCTTGATCCAGTCATCTCTCGCTGGACATTTCGTTCGTTTGCATGTCTTGGCTATGGTAAAGAGTACCACAATGACCGTTGGGGTGCAAGTGTTTTATTCCACTGATGGTATTCTCTGGTTATACGAAGTGGACTGGGGTTGCTGAGTCTCGTGCTAGCTCCACTTTTTAGTTCAGTAGGGAACTTGCCTTTGGATTTCCATCCTGGTTTTTAGCCATTTACATTTTCTCCAATAGCATAATAGGGTTCCCTATTCCACTGGCCCTCTTGAGCACTTACTCTTTTTATGCTTTTTGAGGACTGCAGTGAGGGAACACCTAGTCTAGGTTTATTCGTATTCTGTAATCATGACAGATCCTGAGCATCTTTTCATTTGATGTGCTGTTTTTTAAAAAGCCTGTGAATACCACTGAGGTCTTGAAACATTTCTGCCTGAGAGTCGGGCCTGATTTGCATTCATTTAATGTTACATAGCCCAGGGCATTTCGTGAGGGCCAGGTTCATCTGCAAACCCGCAGGCCCTTGGCCTTGTGAATGATAATTGCCCTTCAGCACAGGTTTTAAAGGTGTTGTTACGGGAATGTGCCACAAGGCGGCAGCACTACTTCGTGTCCAGTCTGGTAACTTGGGCAAACAAAGCCATAGCGGGAGTCCTGGTGTTGGATTGGAAAGTGTAGTCGAACGTGGCTAAACACACACCACAGGGCTTGTGTATCTTTACCTCTTGCCCCTTAACCTGCACTGCCCCACCCCAGGCGTATCCTAAGACTTTGCAATGTGCTATTTGGGGGGTGCTGTGGTTTGTAGTTGGGGCGATTCTAATGAAGTAGCCTGGAGGTGTAAATCCACCTAGCAGGAGCTGTGGAGATCTGGTTTCTTCACTGCTCTTCCCTCTCCGCTCTTCTACCATCACGTGGGTACACCAGGCTTTGCTTTCCTGTAAGAGGGTCACGTTGGATTGGGAGATTGTGCTACCATGCAGAGGAGAATGGGCAATAGAGGTCCTATGGGCCGCTGATCAGGTGGCACGTCCTCCTCCTTGGCTCCCTCAGCAGCAGCCTAGTCCAGGCACGGGACCCAGGTCTGCTGAGGCTCCAGGGATATGACACCAACTGATGTCACAGAGGCCTGAGGGTAATAGAGTAGGCATCGCTTGCCCCTTTCTTGTTTAGTAATTTAATATTCATTTTCTATTTCAGCATTGTTTATGTACAGTGTTGCGTTTGTTGGAGTTGTACAGTAACTTGATGCAGTTATAAATGTAGCTGTACATGTAGGATTTGGGATTCTTTTCCCTGTTAGTTTATTGAAGAATGTTTTGTAGTGTTCCCTGTGCTTTCAAGCGGGTCGTCCTTGATGAACACTTTTTGATACATGAGTGTGTTTCTGTTAATCCCAACCTCCTACTTCATCGTTCCACAATCTCCAATTTCCCCCTGTTTTAACTCTACCGTTTTTTTCCATTTGTGAATCTATGTTTCCTTTGTATACTACTTCCTTTGTATCCATATTTCGACTGTCCATATAATTGACATCCTGGGATATGTGTCTTTCTGTCTCTAACTTACCAGAATTAGTGAGATCATCTACTGCTCCAGCCAGGTTGCTGCAAATAGTATGAGTTCATTTTGTTCTGTGAATGAGCAGTAGTCGAAGGAGTGTAGCTAGTAGAACATCTTGATCCAGTCATCTCTCGCTGGACATTTCGTTCGTTTGCATGTCTTGGCTATGGTAAAGAGTACCACAATGACCGTTGGGGTGCAAGTGTTTTATTCCACTGATGGTATTCTCTGGTTATACGAAGTGGACTGGGGTTGCTGAGTCTCGTGCTAGCTCCACTTTTTAGTTCAGTAGGGAACTTGCCTTTGGATTTCCATCCTGGTTGTTAGCCATTTACATTTTCTCCAATAGCATAATAGGGTTCCCTATTCCACTGGCCCTCTTGAGCACTTACTCTTTTTATGCTTTTTGAGGACTGCAGTGAGGGAACACCTAGTCTAGGTTTATTCGTATTCTGTAATCATGACAGATCCTGAGCATCTTTTCATTTGATGTGCTGTTTTTTAAAAAGCCTGTGAATACCACTGAGGTCTTGAAACATTTCTGCCTGAGAGTCGGGCCTGATTTGCATTCATTTAATGTTACATAGCCCAGGACATTTCTTGAGGGCCGGGTTCATTCGCAAACCCGCAGGCCCTTGGCCTTGTGAATGATAATTGCCCTTCAGCACAGTTTTTAAAGGTGTTGTTACGGGAATGTGCCACAAGGCGGCAGCACTACTTCGTGTCCAGTCTGGTAACTTGGGCAAACAAAGCCATAGCGGGAGTCCTCGTGTTGGATTGGAAAGTGTAGTCAAACGTGGCTAAACACACACCACAGGGCTTGTGTATCTTTACCTCTTGCCCCTTAAGCTGCACTGCCCCACCCCAGGCATATCCCAAGACTTTCCAATGTGCTATTCGGAGGGTGGTGTGGTTCGTAGGTGGGGCGATTCAAATGAAGTAGCCTGGAGGTGGGAATCCGCCTAGCAGGAGCTGTGGAGATCTGGTTTCTTCACAGCTCTTCCCTCTCAGCTGTTCTACCATCACTTGTGTACACCAGGCTTTGCTTACCTGTAAGAGGGTGGCATTCGATCGGGAGATTTTGGACCATGCAGAGGAGAATGGGCAATAGAGGTCCGAGGGGCCGCTGATCAGGTGGCACGTCCTCCTCCCTGGATCCCTCAGCAACAGCATACTCCAGCCACGGGACCCAGGCCTGCTGACGCTCCAAAGATGTGACACCAACTGACGTCCCAGAGGCCTGAGTGTAATAGAGTAGGCATTCCTTGCCCCTTTCTTGTTTAGTAATTTAATATTCATTTTCTATTTCAGCATAGATTATGTACAATGTTGTGTTTGTTGGAGTTGTACAGCAACTTGATGCAGTTATAAATGTAGCTGTACCTGTAGGATTTCATATTCTTTTCCCTGTTAGTTTATTGAAGAATGTTTTGTAGCGTTCCCTGTGCTTTCAAGCGGGTCGTCCTTGATGAACACTTTTTGATACATGAGTATGATTTTGTTAATCCTAACCTCCTACTTCATCGTTCCCCAATCTCCAATTTCCCCCTGTGGGAATTGTACACGTTTTTTTTCCATTTGTGAATCTATGTTTCCTTTGTATACTACTTCCTTTGTATCTGTATTTAGAGTGCATATATAAGTGATATCCCGGGATATGTGTCTTTCTGTCTCTAACTTACCAGAATTAGTGAGATCATCTACTGCTCCATCCATGTTGCTGCAAATAGTATGAGTTCATTTTGTTCTATGGATGAGTGGTAGTCGAGGCAGTTTATGTAGCAGAACATCCTGATCCATTCACCTCTCATTGGACATTTCGTTCATTTGCATCTCTTGGCTATGGTAAAGAGTACCCCAACGACCGTTGGGGTGCAAGTGTTTTATTCCACTGATGGTATTCCCTGGTTATAAGAACTGGATTGGGGTTGCTGAGTCTTGTGCTAGCTCCACTTTTTAGTTCAGTAGGGAACGTGCCTTCGGATTTCCATACTGGATTTTAGCCATTTACATTTTCTCCAACAGCATAATAGGGTTCCCTATTCCACCTGCCCTCTTGAGCACTTACTCTTTTCATGCTTTTTGAGGACTGCAGCGAGTGAACACCTAGTCTAGGTCTATTGGTGTTCTGTAATCATGACAGATCCTGAGCATCTTTTCATTTGATGTGCTGTTTTTTAAAAAGCCTGTGAATACCACTGAGGTCTTGAAACATTTCTGCCTGAGAGTCGGGCCTGATTTGCATTCATTTAATGTTACATAGCCCAGGGCATTTCGTGAGGGCCAGGTTCATCTGCAAACCCGCAGGCCCTTGGCCTTGTGAATGATAATTGCCCTTCAGCACAGGTTTTAAAGGTGTTGTTACGGGAATGTGCCACAAGGCGGCAGCACTACTTCGTGTCCAGTCTGGTAACTTGGGCAAACAAAGCCATAGCGGGAGTCCTGGTGTTAGATTGGAAAGTGTAGTCGAACGTGGCTAAACACACACCACAGGGCTTGTGTATCTTTACCTCTTGCCCCTTAACCTGCACTGCCCCACCCCAGGCGTATCCTAAGACTTTGCAATGTGCTATTTGGGGGGTGCTGTGGTTCGTAGTTGGGGCGATTCTAATGAAGTAGCCTGGAGGTGTAAATCCACCTAGCAGGAGCTGTGGAGATCTGGTTTCTTCACTGCTCTTCCCTCTCCGCTCTTCTACCATCACGTGGGTACACCAGGCTTTGCTTTCCTGTAAGAGGGTCACGTTGGATTGGGAGATTGTGCTACCATGCAGAGGAGAATGGGCAATAGAGGTCCTATGGGCCGCTGATCAGGTGGCACGTCCTCCTCCTTGGCTCCCTCAGCAGCAGCCTAGTCCAGGCACGGGACCCAGGTCTGCTGAGGCTCCAGGGATATGACACCAACTGACGTCACACAGGCCTGAGGGTAATAGAGTAGGCATCGCTTGCCCCTTTCTTGTTTAGTAATTTAATATTCATTTTCTATTTCAGCATTGTTTATGTACAGTGTTGTGTTTGTTGGAGTTGTACAGTAACTTGATGCAGTTATAAATGTAGCTGTACATGTACGATTTGGGATTCTTTTCCCTGTTAGTTTATTGAAGAATGTTTTGTAGTGTTCCCTGTGCTTTCAAGCGGGTCGTCCTTGATGAACACTTTTTGATACATGAGTGTGTTTCTGTTAATCCCAACCTCCTACTTCATCGTTCCACAATCTCCAATTTCCCCCTGTTTTAACTCTACCGTTTTTTTTCCATTTGTGAATCTATGTTTCCTTTGTATACTACTTCCTTTGTATCCATATTTCGACCGTCCATATAATTGACATCCTGGGATATGTGTCTTTCTGTCTCTAACTTACCAGAATTAGTGAGATCATCTACTGCTCCAGCCAGGTTGCTGCAAATAGTATGAGTTCATTTTGTTCTGTGAATGAGCAGTAGTCGAAGGAGTGTAGCTAGTAGAACATCTTGATCCAGTCATCTCTCGCTGGACATTTCGTTCGTTTGCATGTCTTGGCTATGGTAAAGAGTACCACAATGACCGTTGGGGTGCAAGTGTTTTATTCCACTGATGGTATTCTCTGGTTATACGAAGTGGACTGGGGTTGCTGAGTCTCGTGCTAGCTCCACTTTTTAGTTCAGTAGGGAACTTGCCTTTGGATTTCCATCCTGGTTTTTAGCCATTTACATTTTCTCCAATAGCATAATAGGGTTCCCTATTCCACTGGCCCTCTTGAGCACTTACTCTTTTTATGCTTTTTGAGGACTGCAGTGAGGGAACACCTAGTCTAGGTTTATTCGTATTCTGTAATCATGACAGATCCTGAGCATCTTTTCATTTGATGTGCTGTTTTTTAAAAAGCCTGTGAATACCACTGAGGTCTTGAAACATTTCTGCCTGAGAGTCGGGCCTGATTTGCATTCATTTAATGTTACATAGCCCAGGACATTTCTTGAGGGCCGGGTTCATTCGCAAACCCGCAGGCCCTTGGCCTTGTGAATGATAATTGCCCTTCAGCACAGTTTTTAAAGGTGTTGTTACGGGAATGTGCCACAAGGCGGCAGCACTACTTCGTGTCCAGTCTGGTAACTTGGGCAAACAAAGCCATAGCGGGAGTCCTGGTGTTGGATTGGAAAGTGTAGTCGAACGTGGCTAAACACACACCACAGGGCTTGTGTATCTTTACCTCTTGCCCCTTAACCTGCACTGCCCCACCCCAGGCGTATCCTAAGACTTTGCAATGTGCTATTTGGGGGGTGCTGTGGTTCGTAGTTGGGGCGATTCTAATGAAGTAGCCTGGAGGTGTAAATCCACCTAGCAGGAGCTGTGGAGATCTGGTTTCTTCACTGCTCTTCCCTCTCCGCTCTTCTACCATCACGTGGGTACACCAGGCTTTGCTTTCCTGTAAGAGGGTCACATTGGATTGGGAGATTGTGCTACCATGCAGAGGAGAATGGGCAATAGAGGTCCTATGGGCCGCAGATCAGGTGGCACGTCCTCCTCCTTGGCTCCCTCAGCAGCAGCCTAGTCCAGGCACGGGACCCAGGTCTGCTGAGGCTCCAGGGATATGACACCAACTGACGTCACAGAGGCCTGAGGGTAATAGAGTAGGCATCGCTTGCCCCTTTCTTGTTTAGTAATTTAATATTCATTTTCTATTTCAGCATTGTTTATGTACAGTGTTGCATTTGTTGGAGTTGTACAGTAACTTGATGCAGTTATAAATGTAGCTGTACATGTAGGATTTCGGAATCTTTTCCCTGTTAGTTTATTGAAGAATGTTTTGTAGTGTTCCCTGTGCTTTCAAGCGGGTCGTCCTTGATGAACACTTTTTGATACATGAGTGTGTTTCTGTTAATCCCAACCTCCTACTTCATCGTTCCACAATCTCCAATTTCCCCCTGTTTTAACTCTACCGTTTTTTTTCCATTTGTGAATCTATGTTTCCTTTGTATACTACTTCCTTTGTATCCATATTTCGACCGTCCATATAATTGACATCCTGGGATATGTGTCTTTCTGTCTCTAACTTACCAGAATTAGTGAGATCATCTACTGCTCCAGCCAGGTTGCTGCATATAGTATGAGTTCATTTTGTTCTGTGAATGAGCAGTAGTCGAAGGAGTGTAGCTAGTAGAACATCTTGATCCAGTCATCTCTCGCTGGACATTTCGTTCGTTTGCATGTCTTGGCTATGGTAAAGAGTACCACAATGACCGTTGGGGTGCAAGTGTTTTATTCCACTGATGGTATTCTCTGGTTATACGAAGTGGACTGGGGTTGCTGAGTCTCGTGCTAGCTCCACTTTTTAGTTCAGTAGGGAACTTGCCTTTGGATTTCCATCCTGGTTTTTAGCCATTTACATTTTCTCCAATAGCATAATAGGGTTCCCTATTCCACTTGCCCTCTTGAGCACTTACTCTTTTTATGCTTTTTGAGGACTGCAGTGAGGGAACACCTGGTCTAGGTTTATTCGTATTCTGTAATCATGACAGATCCTGAGCATCTTTTCATTTGATGTGCTGTTTTTTAAAAAGCCTGTGAATACCACTGAGGTCTTGAAACATTTCTGCCTGAGAGTCGGGCCTGATTTGCATTCATTTAATGTTACATAGCCCAGGACATTTCTTGAGGGCCGGGTTCATTCGCAAACCCGCAGGCCCTTGGCCTTGTGAATGATAATTGCCCTTCAGCACAGTTTTTAAAGGTGTTGTTACGGGAATGTGCCACAAGGCGGCAGCACTACTTCGTGTCCAGTCTGGTAACTTGGGCAAACAAAGCCATAGCGGGAGTCCTCGTGTTGGATTGGAAAGTGTAGTCAAACGTGGCTAAACACACACCATAGTGCTTGTGTATCTTTACCTCTTGCCCCTTAACCTGCACTGCCCCACCCCAGGCGTATCCTAAGACTTTGCAATGTGCTATTTGGGGGGTGCTGTGGTTCGTAGTTGGGGCGATTCTAATGAAGTAGCCTGGAGGTGTAAATCCACCTAGCAGGAGCTGTGGAGATCTGGTTTCTTCACTGCTCTTCCCTCTCCGCTCTTCTACCATCACGTGGGTACACCAGGCTTTGCTTTCCTGTAAGAGGGTCACATTGGATTGGGAGATTGTGCTACCATGCAGAGGAGAATGGGCAATAGAGGTCCTATGGGCCGCTGATCAGGTGGCACGTCCTCCTCCTTGGCTCCCTCAGCAGCAGCCTACTCCAGGCACGGGACCCAGGTCTGCTGAGGCTCCAGGGATATGACACCAACTGACGTCACAGAGGCCTGAGGGTAATAGAGTAGGCATCGCTTGCCCCTTTCTTGTGTAGTAATTTAATATTCATTTTCTATTTCAGCATTGTTTATGTACAGTGTTGCGTTTGTTGGAGTTGTACAGTAACTTGATGCAGTTATAAATGTAGCTGTACATGTAGGATTTGGGATTCTTTTCCCTGTTAGTTTATTGAAGAATGTTTTGTAGTGTTCCCTGTGCTTTCAAGCGGGTCGTCCTTGATGAACACTTTTTGATACATGAGTGTGTTTCTGTTAATCCCAACCTCCTACTTCATCGTTCCACAATCTCCAATTTCCCCCTGTTTTAACTCTACCGTTTTTTTTCCATTTGTGAATCTATGTTTCCTTTGTATACTACTTCCTTTGTATCCATATTTCGACTGTCCATATAATTGACATCCTGGGATATGTGTCTTTCTGTCTCTAACTTACCAGAATTAGTGAGATCATCTACTGCTCCAGCCAGGTTGCTGCAAATAGTATGAGTTCATTTTGTTCTGTGAATGAGCAGTAGTCGAAGGAGTGTAGCTAGTAGAACATCTTGATCCAGTCATCTCTCGCTGGACATTTCGTTCGTTTGCATGTCTTGGCTATGGTAAAGAGTACCACAATGACCGTTGGGGTGCAAGTGTTTTATTCCACTGATGGTATTCTCTGGTTATACGAAGTGGACTGGGGTTGCTGAGTCTCATGCTAGCTCCACTTTTTAGTTCAGTAGGGAACTTGCCTTTGGATTTCCATCCTGGTTTTTAGCCATTTACATTTTCTCCAATAGCATAATAGGGTTCCCTATTCCACTGGCCCTCTTGAGCACTTACTCTTTTTATGCTTTTTGAGGACTGCAGTGAGGGAACACCTAGTCTAGGTTTATTCGTATTCTGTAATCATGACAGATCCTGAGCATCTTTTCATTTGATGTGCTGTTTTTTAAAAAGCCTGTGAATACCACTGAGGTCTTGAAACATTTCTGCCTGAGAGTCGGGCCTGATTTGCATTCATTTAATGTTACATAGCCCAGGACATTTCTTGAGGGCCGGGTTCATTCGCAAACCCGCAGGCCCTTGGCCTTGTGAATGATAATTGCCCTTCAGCACAGTTTTTAAAGGTGTTGTTACGGGAATGTGCCACAAGGCGGCAGCACTACTTCGTGTCCAGTCTGGTAACTTGGGCAAACAAAGCCATAGCGGGAGTCCTCGTGTTGGATTGGAAAGTGTAGTCAAACGTGGCTAAACACACACCACAGGGCTTGTGTATCTTTACCTCTTGCCCCTTAAGCTGCACTGCCCCACCCCAGGCATATCCCAAGACTTTCCAATGTGCTATTCGGAGGGTGGTGTGTTTCGTAGGTGGGGCGATTCAAATGAAGTAGCCTGGAGGTGGGAATCCGCCTAGCAGGAGCTGTGGAGATCTGGTTTCTTCACAGCTCTTTGCTCTCAGCTGTTCTACCATCACTTGTGTACACCAGGCTTTGCTTACCTGTAAGAGGGTGGCATTCGATCGGGAGATTTTGGACCATGCAGAGGAGAATGGGCAATAGAGGTCCGAGGGGCCGCTGATCAGGTGGCACGTCCTCCTCCCTGGATCCCTCAGCAACAGCATACTCCAGCCACGGGACCCAGGCCTGCTGACGCTCCAAAGATGTGACACCAACTGACGTCCCAGAGGCCTGAGTGTAATAGAGTAGGCATTCCTTGCCCCTTTCTTGTTTAGTAATTTAATATTCATTTTCTATTTCAGCATAGATTATGTACAATGTTGTGTTTGTTGGAGTTGTACAGCAACTTGATGCAGTTATAAATGTAGCTGTACCTGTAGGATTTCATATTCTTTTCCCTGTTAGTTTATTGAAGAATGTTTTGTAGCGTTCCCTGTGCTTTCAAGCGGGTCGTCCTTGATGAACACTTTTTGATACATGAGTATGATTTTGTTAATCCTAACCTCCTACTTCATCGTTCCCCAATCTCCAATTTCCCCCTGTGGGAATTGTACACGTTTTTTTTCCATTTGTGAATCTATGTTTCCTTTGTATACTACTTCCTTTGTATCTGTATTTAGAGTGCATATATAAGTGATATCCCGGGATATGTGTCTTTCTGTCTCTAACTTACCAGAATTAGTGAGATCATCTACTGCTCCATCCATGTTGCTGCAAATAGTATGAGTTCATTTTGTTCTATGGATGAGTGGTAGTCGAGGCAGTTTATGTAGCAGAACATCTTGATCCATTCACCTCTCATTGGACATTTCGTTCATTTGCATCTCTTGGCTATGGTAAAGAGTACCCCAACGACCGTTGGGGTGCAAGTGTTTTATTCCACTGATGGTATTCCCTGGTTATAAGAACTGGATTGGGGTTGCTGAGTCTTGTGCTAGCTCCACTTTTTAGTTCAGTAGGGAACGTGCCTTCGGATTTCCATACTGGATTTTAGCCATTTACATTTTCTCCAACAGCATAATAGGGTTCCCTATTCCACCTGCCCTCTTGAGCACTTACTCTTTTCATGCTTTTTGAGGACTGCAGCGAGTGAACACCTAGTCTAGGTCTATTGGTGTTCTGTAATCATGACAGATCCTGAGCATCTTTTCATTTGATGTGCTGTTTTTTAAAAAGCCTGTGAATACCACTGAGGTCTTGAAACATTTCTGCCTGAGAGTCGGGCCTGATTTGCATTCATTTAATGTTACATAGCCCAGGGCATTTCTTGAGGGCCAGGTTCATTCGCAAACCCGCAGGCCCTTGGCCTTGTGAATGATAATTGCCCTTCATCACAGTTTTTAAAGGTGTTGTTATGGGAATGTGCCACAAGGCGGCAGCACTACTTCGTGTCCAGTCTGGTAACTTGGGCAAACAAAGCCATAGCGGGAGTCCTGGTGTTGGATTGGAAAGTGTAGTCGAACGTGGCTAAACACACACCACAGGGCTTGTGTATCTTTACCTCTTGCCCCTTAACCTGCACTGCCCCACCCCAGGCGTATCCTAAGACTTTGCAATGTGCTATTTGGGGGGTGCTGTGGTTCGTAGTTGGGGCGATTCTAATGAAGTAGCCTGGAGGTGTAAATCCACCTAGCAGGAGCTGTGGAGATCTGGTTTCTTCACTGCTCTTCCCTCTCCGCTCTTCTACCATCACGTGGGTACACCAGGCTTTGCTTTCCTGTAAGAGGGTCACATTGGATTGGGAGATTGTGCTACCATGCAGAGGAGAATGGGCAATAGAGGTCCTATGGGCCGCAGATCAGGTGGCACGTCCTCCTCCTTGGCTCCCTCAGCAGCAGCCTAGTCCAGGCACGGGACCCAGGTCTGCTGAGGCTCCAGGGATATGACACCAACTGACGTCACAGAGGCCTGAGGGTAATAGAGTAGGCATCGCTTGCCCCTTTCTTGTTTAGTAATTTAATATTCATTTTCTATTTCAGCATTGTTTATGTACAGTGTTGCGTTTGTTGGAGTTGTACAGTAACTTGATGCAGTTATAAATGTAGCTGTACATGTAGGATTTGGGATTCTTTTCCCTGTTAGTTTATTGAAGAATGTTTTGTAGTGTTCCCTGTGCTTTCAAGCGGGTCGTCCTTGATGAACACTTTTTGATACATGAGTGTGTTTCTGTTAATCCCAACCTCCTACTTCATCGTTCCACAATCTCCAATTTCCCCCTGTTTTAACTCTACCGTTTTTTTTCCATTTGTGAATCTATGTTTCCTTTGTATACTACTTCCTTTGTATCCATATTTCGACCGTCCATATAATTGACATCCTGGGATATGTGTCTTTCTGTCTCTAACTTACCAGAATTAGTGAGATCATCTACTGCTCCAGCCAGGTTGCTGCAAATAGTATGAGTTCATTTTGTTCTGTGAATGAGCAGTAGTCGAAGGAGTGTAGCTAGTAGAACATCTTGATCCAGTCATCTCTCGCTGGACATTTCGTTCGTTTGCATGTCTTGGCTATGGTAAAGAGTACCACAATGACCGTTGGGGTGCAAGTGTTTTATTCCACTGATGGTATTCTCTGGTTATACGAAGTGGACTGGGGTTGCTGAGTCTCGTGCTAGCTCCACTTTTTAGTTCAGTAGGGAACTTGCCTTTGGATTTCCATCCTGGTTTTTAGCCATTTACATTTTCTCCAATAGCATAATAGGGTTCCCTATTCCACTGGCCCTCTTGAGCACTTACTCTTTTTATGCTTTTTGAGGACTGCAGTGAGGGAACACCTGGTCTAGGTTTATTCGTATTCTGTAATCATGACAGATCCTGAGCATCTTTTCATTTGATGTGCTGTTTTTTAAAAAGCCTGTGAATACCACTGAGGTCTTGAAACATTTCTGCCTGAGAGTCGGGCCTGATTTGCATTCATTTAATGTTACATAGCCCAGGACATTTCTTGAGGGCCGGGTTCATTCGCAAACCCGCAGGCCCTTGGCCTTGTGAATGATAATTGCCCTTCAGCACAGTTTTTAAAGGTGTTGTTACGGGAATGTGCCACAAGGCGGCAGCACTACTTCGTGTCCAGTCTGGTAACTTGGGCAAACAAAGCCATAGCGGGAGTCCTGGTGTTGGATTGGAAAGTGTAGTCAAACGTGGCTAAACACACACCATAGTGCTTGTGTATCTTTACCTCTTGCCCCTTAACCTGCACTGCCCCACCCCAGGCGTATCCTAAGACTTTGCA
The DNA here is from genome assembly GCF_964165515.1 of Mesoplodon bidens. Classification (NCBI taxonomy): domain Eukaryota; kingdom Metazoa; phylum Chordata; class Mammalia; order Artiodactyla; family Ziphiidae; genus Mesoplodon; species Mesoplodon bidens. The sequence continues at coordinate 24,359 of NW_027671871.1, read as the reverse complement.
ATGTGCTATTTGGGGGGTGCTGTGGTTCGTAGTTGGGGCGATTCTAATGAAGTAGCCTGGAGGTGTAAATCCACCTAGCAGGAGCTGTGGAGATCTGCTTTCTTCACTGCTCTTCCCTCTCCGCTCTTCTACCATCTCGTGGGTACACCAGGCTTTGCTTTCCTGTAAGAGGGTCACATTGGATTGGGAGATTGTGCTACCATGCAGAGGAGAATGGGCAATAGAGGTCCTATGGGCCGCTGATCAGGTGGCACGTCCTCCTCCTTGGCTCCCTCAGCAGCAGCCTACTCCAGGCACGGGACCCAGGTCTGCTGAGGCTCCAGGGATATGACACCAACTGACGTCACAGAGGCCTGAGGGTAATAGAGTAGGCATCGCTTGCCCCTTTCTTGTGTAGTAATTTAATATTCATTTTCTATTTCAGCATTGTTTATGTACAGTGTTGAGTTTGTTGGAGTTGTACAGTAACTTGATGCAGTTATAAATGTAGCTGTACATGTAGGATTTGGGATTCTTTTCCCTGTTAGTTTATTGAAGAATGTTTTGTAGTGTTCCCTGTGCTTTCAAGCGGGTCGTCCTTGATGAACACTTTTTGATACATGAGTGTGTTTCTGTTAATCCCAACCTCCTACTTCATCGTTCCACAATCTCCAATTTCCCCCTGTTTTAACTCTACCGTTTTTTTTCCATTTGTGAATCTATGTTTCCTTTGTATACTACTTCCTTTGTATCCATATTTCGACTGTCCATATAATTGACATCCTGGGATATGTGTCTTTCTGTCTCTAACTTACCAGAATTAGTGAGATCATCTACTGCTCCAGCCAGGTTGCTGCAAATAGTATGAGTTCATTTTGTTCTGTGAATGAGCAGTAGTCGAAGGAGTGTAGCTAGTAGAACATCTTGATCCAGTCATCTCTCGCTGGACATTTCGTTCGTTTGCATGTCTTGGCTATGGTAAAGAGTACCACAATGACCGTTGGGGTGCAAGTGTTTTATTCCACTGATGGTATTCTCTGGTTATACGAAGTGGACTGGGGTTGCTGAGTCTCGTGCTAGCTCCACTTTTTAGTTCAGTAGGGAACTTGCCTTTGGATTTCCATCCTGGTTTTTAGCCATTTACATTTTCTCCAATAGCATAATAGGGTTCCCTATTCCACTGGCCCTCTTGAGCACTTACTCTTTTTATGCTTTTTGAGGACTGCAGTGAGGGAACACCTAGTCTAGGTTTATTCGTATTCTGTAATCATGACAGATCCGGAGCATCTTTTCATTTGATGTGCTGTTTTTTAAAAAGCCTGTGAATACCACTGAGGTCTTGAAACATTTCTGCCTGAGAGTCGGGCCTGATTTGCATTCATTTAATGTTACATAGCCCAGGACATTTCTTGAGGGCCGGGTTCATTCGCAAACCCGCAGGCCCTTGGCCTTGTGAATGATAATTGCCCTTCAGCACAGTTTTTAAAGGTGTTGTTACGGGAATGTGCCACAAGGCGGCAGCACTACTTCGTGTCCAGTCTGGTAACTTGGGCAAACAAAGCCATAGCGGGAGTCCTCGTGTTGGATTGGAAAGTGTAGTCAAACGTGGCTAAACACACACCACAGGGCTTGTGTATCTTTACCTCTTGCCCCTTAAGCTGCACTGCCCCACCCCAGGCATATCCCAAGACTTTCCAATGTGCTATTTGGAGGGTGGTGTGGTTCGTAGGTGGGGCGATTCAAATGAAGTAGCCTGGAGGTGGGAATCCGCCTAGCAGGAGCTGTGGAGATCTGGTTTCTTCACAGCTCTTTGCTCTCAGCTGTTCTACCATCACTTGTGTACACCAGGCTTTGCTTACCTGTAAGAGGGTGGCATTCGATCGGGAGATTTTGGACCATGCAGAGGAGAATGGGCAATAGAGGTCCGAGGGGCCGCTGATCAGGTGGCACGTCCTCCTCCCTGGATCCCTCAGCAACAGCATACTCCAGCCACGGGACCCAGGCCTGCTGACGCTCCAAAGATGTGACACCAACTGACGTCCCAGAGGCCTGAGTGTAATAGAGTAGGCATTCCTTGCCCCTTTCTTGTTTAGTAATTTAATATTCATTTTCTATTTCAGCATAGATTATGTACAATGTTGTGTTTGTTGGAGTTGTACAGCAACTTGATGCAGTTATAAATGTAGCTGTACCTGTAGGATTTCATATTCTTTTCCCTGTTAGTTTATTGAAGAATGTTTTGTAGCGTTCCCTGTGCTTTCAAGCGGGTCGTCCTTGATGAACACTTTTTGATACATGAGTATGATTTTGTTAATCCTAACCTCCTACTTCATCGTTCCCCAATCTCCAATTTCCCCCTGTGGGAATTGTACACGTTTTTTTTCCATTTGTGAATCTATGTTTCCTTTGTATACTACTTCCTTTGTATCTGTATTTAGAGTGCATATATAAGTGATATCCCGGGATATGTGTCTTTCTGTCTCTAACTTACCAGAATTAGTGAGATCATCTACTGCTCCATCCATGTTGCTGCAAATAGTATGAGTTCATTTTGTTCTATGGATGAGTGGTAGTCGAGGCAGTTTATGTAGCAGAACATCCTGATCCATTCACCTCTCATTGGACATTTCGTTCATTTGCATCTCTTGGCTATGGTAAAGAGTACCCCAACGACCGTTGGGGTGCAAGTGTTTTATTCCACTGATGGTATTCCCTGGTTATAAGAACTGGATTGGGGTTGCTGAGTCTTGTGCTAGCTCCACTTTTTAGTTCAGTAGGGAATGTGCCTTCGGATTTCCATACTGGATTTTAGCCATTTACATTTTCTCCAACAGCATAATAGGGTTCCCTATTCCACCTGCCCTCTTGAGCACTTACTCTTTTCATGCTTTTTGAGGACTGCAGCGAGTGAACACCTAGTCTAGGTCTATTGGTGTTCTGTAATCATGACAGATCCTGAGCATCTTTTCATTTGATGTGCTGTTTTTTAAAAAGCCTGTGAATACCACTGAGGTCTTGAAACATTTCTGCCTGAGAGTCGGGCCTGATTTGCATTCATTTAATGTTACATAGCCCAGGGCATTTCGTGAGGGCCAGGTTCATCTGCAAACCCGCAGGCCCTTGGCCTTGTGAATGATAATTGCCCTTCAGCACAGGTTTTAAAGGTGTTGTTACGGGAATGTGCCACAAGGCGGCAGCACTACTTCGTGTCCAGTCTGGTAACTTGGGCAAACAAAGCCATAGCGGGAGTCCTGGTGTTGGATTGGAAAGTGTAGTCGAACGTGGCTAAACACACACCACAGGGCTTGTGTATCTTTACCTCTTGCCCCTTAACCTGCACTGCCCCACCCCAGGCGTATCCTAAGACTTTGCAATGTGCTATTTGGGGGGTGCTGTGGTTTGTAGTTGGGGCGATTCTAATGAAGTAGCCTGGAGGTGTAAATCCACCTAGCAGGAGCTGTGGAGATCTGGTTTCTTCACTGCTCTTCCCTCTCCGCTCTTCTACCATCACGTGGGTACACCAGGCTTTGCTTTCCTGTAAGAGGGTCACGGTGGATTGGGAGATTGTGCTACCATGCAGAGGAGAATGGGCAATAGAGGTCCTATGGGCCGCTGATCAGGTGGCACGTCCTCCTCCTTGGCTCCCTCAGCAGCAGCCTAGTCCAGGCACGGGACCCAGGTCTGCTGAGGCTCCAGGGATATGACACCAACTGATGTCACAGAGGCCTGAGGGTAATAGAGTAGGCATCGCTTGCCCCTTTCTTGTTTAGTAATTTAATATTCATTTTCTATTTCAGCATTGTTTATGTACAGTGTTGCATTTGTTGGAGTTGTACAGTAACTTGATGCAGTTATAAATGTAGCTGTACATGTAGGATTTGGGATTCTTTTCCCTGTTAGTTTATTGAAGAATGTTTTGTAGTGTTCCCTGTGCTTTCAAGCGGGTCGTCCTTGATGAACACTTTTTGATACATGAGTGTGTTTCTGTTAATCCCAACCTCCTACTTCATCGTTCCACAATCTCCAATTTCCCCCTGTTTTAACTCTACCGTTTTTTTCCATTTGTGAATCTATGTTTCCTTTGTATACTACTTCCTTTGTATCCATATTTCGACTGTCCATATAATTGACATCCTGGGATATGTGTCTTTCTGTCTCTAACTTACCAGAATTAGTGAGATCATCTACTGCTCCAGCCAGGTTGCTGCAAATAGTATGAGTTCATTTTGTTCTGTGAATGAGCAGTAGTCGAAGGAGTGTAGCTAGTAGAACATCTTGATCCAGTCATCTCTCGCTGGACATTTCGTTCGTTTGCATGTCTTGGCTATGGTAAAGAGTACCACAATGACCGTTGGGGTGCAAGTGTTTTATTCCACTGATGGTATTCTCTGGTTATACGAAGTGGACTGGGGTTGCTGAGTCTCGTGCTAGCTCCACTTTTTAGTTCAGTAGGGAACTTGCCTTTGGATTTCCATCCTGGTTGTTAGCCATTTACATTTTCTCCAATAGCATAATAGGGTTCCCTATTCCACTGGCCCTCTTGAGCACTTACTCTTTTTATGCTTTTTGAGGACTGCAGTGAGGGAACACCTAGTCTAGGTTTATTCGTATTCTGTAATCATGACAGATCCTGAGCATCTTTTCATTTGATGTGCTGTTTTTTAAAAAGCCTGTGAATACCACTGAGGTCTTGAAACATTTCTGCCTGAGAGTCGGGCCTGATTTGCATTCATTTAATGTTACATAGCCCAGGACATTTCTTGAGGGCCGGGTTCATTCGCAAACCCGCAGGCCCTTGGCCTTGTGAATGATAATTGCCCTTCAGCACAGTTTTTAAAGGTGTTGTTACGGGAATGTGCCACAAGGCGGCAGCACTACTTCGTGTCCAGTCTGGTAACTTGGGCAAACAAAGCCATAGCGGGAGTCCTCGTGTTGGATTGGAAAGTGTAGTCAAACGTGGCTAAACACACACCACAGGGCTTGTGTATCTTTACCTCTTGCCCCTTAAGCTGCACTGCCCCACCCCAGGCATATCCCAAGACTTTCCAATGTGCTATTTGGAGGGTGGTGTGGTTCGTAGGTGGGGCGATTCAAATGAAGTAGCCTGGAGGTGGGAATCCGCCTAGCAGGAGCTGTGGAGATCTGGTTTCTTCACAGCTCTTTGCTCTCAGCTGTTCTACCATCACTTGTGTACACCAGGCTTTGCTTACCTGTAAGAGGGTGGCATTCGATCGGGAGATTTTGGACCATGCAGAGGAGAATGGGCAATAGAGGTCCGAGGGGCCGCTGATCAGGTGGCACGTCCTCCTCCCTGGATCCCTCAGCAACAGCATACTCCAGCCACGGGACCCAGGCCTGCTGACGCTCCAAAGATGTGACACCAACTGACGTCCCAGAGGCCTGAGTGTAATAGAGTAGGCATTCCTTGCCCCTTTCTTGTTTAGTAATTTAATATTCATTTTCTATTTCAGCATAGATTATGTACAATGTTGTGTTTGTTGGAGTTGTACAGCAACTTGATGCAGTTATAAATGTAGCTGTACCTGTAGGATTTCATATTCTTTTCCCTGTTAGTTTATTGAAGAATGTTTTGTAGCGTTCCCTGTGCTTTCAAGCGGGTCGTCCTTGATGAACACTTTTTGATACATGAGTATGATTTTGTTAATCCTAACCTCCTACTTCATCGTTCCCCAATCTCCAATTTCCCCCTGTGGGAATTGTACACGTTTTTTTTCCATTTGTGAATCTATGTTTCCTTTGTATACTACTTCCTTTGTATCTGTATTTAGAGTGCATATATAAGTGATATCCCGGGATATGTGTCTTTCTGTCTCTAACTTACCAGAATTAGTGAGATCATCTACTGCTCCATCCATGTTGCTGCAAATAGTATGAGTTCATTTTGTTCTATGGATGAGTGGTAGTCGAGGCAGTTTATGTAGCAGAACATCCTGATCCATTCACCTCTCATTGGACATTTCGTTCATTTGCATCTCTTGGCTATGGTAAAGAGTACCACAACGACCGTTGGGGTGCAAGTGTTTTATTCCACTGATGGTATTCCCTGGTTATAAGAACTGGATTGGGGTTGCTGAGTCTTGTGCTAGCTCCACTTTTTAGTTCAGTAGGGAACGTGCCTTCGGATTTCCATACTGGATTTTAGCCATTTACATTTTCTCCAACAGCATAATAGGGTTCCCTATTCCACCTGCCCTCTTGAGCACTTACTCTTTTCATGCTTTTTGAGGACTGCAGCGAGTGAACACCTAGTCTAGGTCTATTGGTGTTCTGTAATCATGACAGATCCTGAGCATCTTTTCATTTGATGTGCTGTTTTTTAAAAAGCCTGTGAATACCACTGAGGTCTTGAAACATTTCTGCCTGAGAGTCGGGCCTGATTTGCATTCATTTAATGTTACATAGCCCAGGGCATTTCGTGAGGGCCAGGTTCATCTGCAAACCCGCAGGCCCTTGGCCTTGTGAATGATAATTGCCCTTCAGCACAGGTTTTAAAGGTGTTGTTACGGGAATGTGCCACAAGGCGGCAGCACTACTTCGTGTCCAGTCTGGTAACTTGGGCAAACAAAGCCATAGCGGGAGTCCTGGTGTTGGATTGGAAAGTGTAGTCGAACGTGGCTAAACACACACCACAGGGCTTGTGTATCTTTACCTCTTGCCCCTTAACCTGCACTGCCCCACCCCAGGCGTATCCTAAGACTTTGCAATGTGCTATTTGGGGGGTGCTGTGGTTTGTAGTTGGGGCGATTCTAATGAAGTAGCCTGGAGGTGTAAATCCACCTAGCAGGAGCTGTGGAGATCTGGTTTCTTCACTGCTCTTCCCTCTCCGCTCTTCTACCATCACGTGGGTACACCAGGCTTTGCTTTCCTGTAAGAGGGTCACGTTGGATTGGGAGATTGTGCTACCATGCAGAGGAGAATGGGCAATAGAGGTCCTATGGGCCGCTGATCAGGTGGCACGTCCTCCTCCTTGGCTCCCTCAGCAGCAGCCTAGTCCAGGCACGGGACCCAGGTCTGCTGAGGCTCCAGGGATATGACACCAACTGACGTCACAGAGGCCTGAGGGTAATAGAGTAGGCATCGCTTGCCCCTTTCTTGTGTAGTAATTTAATATTCATTTTCTATTTCAGCATTGTTTATGTACAATGTTGCGTTTGTTGGAGTTGTACAGTAACTTGATGCAGTTATAAATGTAGTTGTACATGTAGGATTTCGGAATCTTTTCCCTGTTAGTTTATTGAAGAATGTTTTGTAGTGTTCCCTGTGCTTTCAAGCGGGTCGTCCTTGATGAACACTTTTTGATACATGAGTGTGTTTCTGTTAATCCCAACCTCCTACTTCATCGTTCCACAATCTCCAATTTCCCCCTGTTTTAACTCTACCGTTTTTTTTCCATTTGTGAATCTATGTTTCCTTTGTATACTACTTCCTTTGTATCCATATTTCGACTGTCCATATAATTGACATCCTGGGATATGTGTCTTTCTGTCTCTAACTTACCAGAATTAGTGAGATCATCTACTGCTCCAGCCAGGTTGCTGCAAATAGTATGAGTTCATTTTGTTCTGTGAATGAGCAGTAGTCGAAGGAGTGTAGCTAGTAGAACATCTTGATCCAGTCATCTCTCGCTGGACATTTCGTTCGTTTGCATGTCTTGGCTATGGTAAAGAGTACCACAATGACCGTTGGGGTGCAAGTGTTTTATTCCACTGATGGTATTCTCTGGTTATACGAAGTGGACTGGGGTTGCTGAGTCTCGTGCTAGCTCCACTTTTTAGTTCAGTAGGGAACTTGCCTTTGGATTTCCATCCTGGTTGTTAGCCATTTACATTTTCTCCAATAGCATAATAGGGTTCCCTATTCCACTGGCCCTCTTGAGCACTTACTCTTTTTATGCTTTTTGAGGACTGCAGTGAGGGAACACCTAGTCTAGGTTTATTCGTATTCTGTAATCATGACAGATCCTGAGCATCTTTTCATTTGATGTGCTGTTTTTTAAAAAGCCTGTGAATACCACTGAGGTCTTGAAACATTTCTGCCTGAGAGTCGGGCCTGATTTGCATTCATTTAATGTTACATAGCCCAGGACATTTCTTGAGGGCCGGGTTCATTCGCAAACCCGCAGGCCCTTGGCCTTGTGAATGATAATTGCCCTTCAGCACAGGTTTTAAAGGTGTTGTTACGGGAATGTGCCACAAGGCGGCAGCACTACTTCGTGTCCAGTCTGGTAACTTGGGCAAACAAAGCCATAGCGGGAGTCCTCGTGTTGGATTGGAAAGTGTAGTCAAACGTGGCTAAACACACACCACAGGGCTTGTGTATCTTTACCTCTTGCCCCTTAAGCTGCACTGCCCCACCCCAGGCATATCCCAAGACTTTCCAATGTGCTATTCGGAGGGTGGTGTGGTTCGTAGGTGGGGCGATTCAAATGAAGTAGCCTGGAGGTGGGAATCCGCCTAGCAGGAGCTGTGGAGATCTGGTTTCTTCACAGCTCTTTGCTCTCAGCTGTTCTACCATCACTTGTGTACACCAGGCTTTGCTTACCTGTAAGAGGGTGGCATTCGATCGGGAGATTTTGGACCATGCAGAGGAGAATGGGCAATAGAGGTCCGAGGGGCCGCTGATCAGGTGGCACGTCCTCCTCCCTGGATCCCTCAGCAACAGCATACTCCAGCCACGGGACCCAGGCCTGCTGACGCTCCAAAGATGTGACACCAACTGACGTCCCAGAGGCCTGAGTGTAATAGAGTAGGCATTCCTTGCCCCTTTCTTGTTTAGTAATTTAATATTCATTTTCTATTTCAGCATAGATTATGTACAATGTTGTGTTTGTTGGAGTTGTACAGCAACTTGATGCAGTTATAAATGTAGCTGTACCTGTAGGATTTCATATTCTTTTCCCTGTTAGTTTATTGAAGAATGTTTTGTAGCGTTCCCTGTGCTTTCAAGCGGGTCGTCCTTGATGAACACTTTTTGATACATGAGTATGATTTTGTTAATCCTAACCTCCTACTTCATCGTTCCCCAATCTCCAATTTCCCCCTGTGGGAATTGTACACGTTTTTTTTCCATTTGTGAATCTATGTTTCCTTTGTATACTACTTCCTTTGTATCTGTATTTAGAGTGCATATATAAGTGATATCCCGGGATATGTGTCTTTCTGTCTCTAACTTACCAGAATTAGTGAGATCATCTACTGCTCCATCCATGTTGCTGCAAATAGTATGAGTTCATTTTGTTCTATGGATGAGTGGTAGTCGAGGCAGTTTATGTAGCAGAACATCCTGATCCATTCACCTCTCATTGGACATTTCGTTCATTTGCATCTCTTGGCTATGGTAAAGAGTACCACAACGACCGTTGGGGTGCAAGTGTTTTATTCCACTGATGGTATTCCCTGGTTATAAGAACTGGATTGGGGTTGCTGAGTCTTGTGCTAGCTCCACTTTTTAGTTCAGTAGGGAACGTGCCTTCGGATTTCCATACTGGATTTTAGCCATTTACATTTTCTCCAACAGCATAATAGGGTTCCCTATTCCACCTGCCCTCTTGAGCACTTACTCTTTTCATGCTTTTTGAGGACTGCAGCGAGTGAACACCTAGTCTAGGTCTATTGGTGTTCTGTAATCATGACAGATCCTGAGCATCTTTTCATTTGATGTGCTGTTTTTTAAAAAGCCTGTGAATACCACTGAGGTCTTGAAACATTTCTGCCTGAGAGTCGGGCCTGATTTGCATTCATTTAATGTTACATAGCCCAGGGCATTTCGTGAGGGCCAGGTTCATCTGCAAACCCGCAGGCCCTTGGCCTTGTGAATGATAATTGCCCTTCAGCACAGGTTTTAAAGTTGTTGTTACGGGAATGTGCCACAAGGCGGCAGCACTACTTCGTGTCCAGTCTGGTAACTTGGGCAAACAAAGCCATAGCGGGAGTCCTCGTGTTGGATTGGAAAGTGTAGTCGAACGTGGCTAAACACACACCACAGGGCTTGTGTATCTTTACCTCTTGCCCCTTAACCTGCACTGCCCCACCCCAGGCGTATCCTAAGACTTTGCAATGTGCTATTTGGGGGGTGCTGTGGTTCGTAGTTGGGGCGATTCTAATGAAGTAGCCTGGAGGTGTAAATCCACCTAGCAGGAGCTGTGGAGATCTGGTTTCTTCACTGCTCTTCCCTCTCCGCTCTTCTACCATCACGTGGGTACACCAGGCTTTGCTTTCCTGTAAGAGGGTCACGTTGGATTGGGAGATTGTGCTACCATGCAGAGGAGAATGGGCAATAGAGGTCCTATGGGCCGCTGATCAGGTGGCACGTCCTCCTCCTTGGCTCCCTCAGCAGCAGCCTAGTCCAGGCACGGGACCCAGGTCTGCTGAGGCTCCAGGGATATGACACCAACTGACGTCACAGAGGCCTGAGGGTAATAGAGTAGGCATCGCTTGCCCCTTTCTTGTTTAGTAATTTAATATTCATTTTCTATTTCAGCATTGTTTATGTACAGTGTTGCGTTTGTTGGAGTTGTACAGTAACTTGATGCAGTTATAAATGTAGCTGTACATGTAGGATTTGGGATTCTTTTCCCTGTTAGTTTATTGAAGAATGTTTTGTAGCGTTCCCTGTGCTTTCAAGCGGGTCGTCCTTGATGAACACTTTTTGATACATGAGTGTGTTTCTGTTAATCCCAACCTCCTACTTCATCGTTCCACAATCTCCAATTTCCCCCTGTTTTAACTCTACCGTTTTTTTTTCCATTTGTGAATCTATGTTTCCTTTGTATACTACTTCCTTTGTATCCATATTTCGACCGTCCATATAATTGACATCCTGGGATATGTGTCTTTCTGTCTCTAACTTACCAGAGTTAGTGAGATCATCTACTGCTCCAGCCAGGTTGCTGCAAATAGTATGAGTTCATTTTGTTCTGTGAATGAGCAGTAGTCGAAGGAGTGTAGCTAGTAGAACATCTTGATCCAGTCATCTCTCGCTGGACATTTCGTTCGTTTGCATGTCTTGGCTATGGTAAAGAGTACCACAATGACCGTTGGGGTGCAAGTGTTTTATTCCACTGATGGTATTCTCTGGTTATACGAAGTGGACTGGGGTTGATGAGTCTCGTGCTAGCTCCACTTTTTAGTTCAGTAGGGAACTTGCCTTTGGATTTCCATCCTGGTTTTTAGCCATTTACATTTTCTCCAATAGCATAATAGGGTTCCCTATTCCACTGGCCCTCTTGAGCACTTACTCTTTTTATGCTTTTTGAGGACTGCAGTGAGGGAACACCTGGTCTAGGTTTATTCGTATTCTGTAATCATGACAGATCCTGAGCATCTTTTCATTTGATGTGCTGTTTTTTAAAAAGCCTGTGAATACCACTGAGGTCTTGAAACATTTCTGCCTGAGAGTCGGGCCTGATTTGCATTCATTTAATGTTACATAGCACAGGACATTTCTTGAGGGCCGGGTTCATTCGCAAACCCGCAGGCCCTTGGCCTTGTGAATGATAATTGCCCTTCAGCACAGGTTTTAAAGGTGTTGTTACGGGAATGTGCCACAAGGCGGCAGCACTACTTCGTGTCCAGTCTGGTAACTTGGGCAAACAAAGCCATAGCGGGAGTCCTCGTGTTGGATTGGAAAGTGTAGTCAAACGTGGCTAAACACACACCACAGGGCTTGTGTATCTTTACCTCTTGCCCCTTAAGCTGCACTGCCCCACCCCAGGCATATCCCAAGACTTTCCAATGTGCTATTCGGAGGGTGGTGTGGTTCGTAGGTGGGGCGATTCAAATGAAGTAGCCTGGAGGTGGGAATCCGCCTAGCAGGAGCTGTGGAGATCTGGTTTCTTCACAGCTCTTCGCTCTCAGCTGTTCTACCATCACTTGTGTACACCAGGCTTTGCTTACCTGTAAGAGGGTGGCATTCGATCGGGAGATTTTGGACCATGCAGAGGAGAATGGGCAATAGAGGTCCGAGGGGCCGCTGATCAGGTGGCACGTCCTCCTCCCTGGATCCATCAGCAACAGCATACTCCAGCCACGGGACCCAGGTCTGCTGACGCTCCAAAGATGTGACACCAACTGACGTCCCAGAGGCCTGAGTGTAATAGAGTAGGCATTCCTTGCCCCTTTCTTGTTTAGTAATTTAATATTCATTTTCTATTTCAGCATAGATTATGTACAATGTTGTGTTTGTTGGAGTTGTACAGCAACTTGATGCAGTTATAAATGTAGCTGTACCTGTAGGATTTCATATTCTTTTCCCTGTTAGTTTATTGAAGAATGTTTTGTAGCGTTCCCTGTGCTTTCAAGCGGGTCGTCCTTGATGAACACTTTTTGATACATGAGTATGATTTTGTTAATCCTAACCTCCTACTTCATCGTTCCCCAATCTCCAATTTCCCCCTGTGGGAATTGTACACGTTTTTTTTCCATTTGTGAATCTATGTTTCCTTTGTATACTACTTCCTTTGTATCTGTATTTAGAGTGCATATATAAGTGATATCCCGGGATATGTGTCTTTCTGTCTCTAACTTACCAGAATTAGTGAGATCATCTACTGCTCCATCCATGTTGCTGCAAATAGTATGAGTTCATTTTGTTCTATGGATGAGTGGTAGTCGAGGCAGTTTATGTAGCAGAACATCCTGATCCATTCACCTCTCATTGGACATTTCGTTCATTTGCATCTCTTGGCTATGGTAAAGAGTACCACAACGACCGTTGGGGTGCAAGTGTTTTATTCCACTGATGGTATTCCCTGGTTATAAGAACTGGATTGGGGTTGCTGAGTCTTGTGCTAGCTCCACTTTTTAGTTCAGTAGGGAACGTGCCTTCGGATTTCCATACTGGATTTTAGCCATTTACATTTTCTCCAACAGCATAATAGGGTTCCCTATTCCACCTGCCCTCTTGAGCACTTACTCTTTTCATGCTTTTTGAGGACTGCAGCGAGTGAACACCTAGTCTAGGTCTATTGGTGTTCTGTAATCATGACAGATCCTGAGCATCTTTTCATTTGATGTGCTGTTTTTTAAAAAGCCTGTGAATACCACTGAGGTCTTGAAACATTTCTGCCTGAGAGTCGGGCCTGATTTGCATTCATTTAATGTTACATAGCCCAGGGCATTTCGTGAGGGCCAGGTTCATCTGCAAACCCGCAGGCCCTTGGCCTTGTGAATGATAATTGCCCTTCAGCACAGGTTTTAAAGTTGTTGTTACGGGAATGTGCCACAAGGCGGCAGCACTACTTCGTGTCCAGTCTGGTAACTTGGGCAAACAAAGCCATAGCGGGAGTCCTCGTGTTGGATTGGAAAGTGTAGTCGAACGTGGCTAAACACACACCACAGGGCTTGTGTATCTTTACCTCTTGCCCCTTAACCTGCACTGCCCCACCCCAGGCGTATCCTAAGACTTTGCAATGTGCTATTTGGGGGGTGCTGTGGTTCGTAGTTGGGGCGATTCTAATGAAGTAGCCTGGAGGTGTAAATCCACCTAGCAGGAGCTGTGGAGATCTGGTTTCTTCACTGCTCTTCCCTCTCCGCTCTTCTACCATCACGTGGGTACACCAGGCTTTGCTTTCCTGTAAGAGGGTCACGTTGGATTGGGAGATTGTGCTACCATGCAGAGGAGAATGGGCAATAGAGGTCCTATGGGCCGCTGATCAGGTGGCACGTCCTCCTCCTTGGCTCCCTCAGCAGCAGCCTAGTCCAGGCACGGGACCCAGGTCTGCTGAGGCTCCAGGGATATGACACCAACTGACGTCACAGAGGCCTGAGGGTAATAGAGTAGGCATCGCTTGCCCCTTTCTTGTTTAGTAATTTAATATTCATTTTCTATTTCAGCATTGTTTATGTACAGTGTTGCGTTTGTTGGAGTTGTACAGTAACTTGATGCAGTTATAAATGTAGCTGTACATGTAGGATTTGGGATTCTTTTCCCTGTTAGTTTATTGAAGAATGTTTTGTAGCGTTCCCTGTGCTTTCAAGCGGGTCGTCCTTGATGAACACTTTTTGATACATGAGTGTGTTTCTGTTAATCCCAACCTCCTACTTCATCGTTCCACAATCTCCAATTTCCCCCTGTTTTAACTCTACCGTTTTTTTTTCCATTTGTGAATCTATGTTTCCTTTGTATACTACTTCCTTTGTATCCATATTTCGACCGTCCATATAATTGACATCCTGGGATATGTGTCTTTCTGTCTCTAACTTACCAGAGTTAGTGAGATCATCTACTGCTCCAGCCAGGTTGCTGCAAATAGTATGAGTTCATTTTGTTCTGTGAATGAGCAGTAGTCGAAGGAGTGTAGCTAGTAGAACATCTTGATCCAGTCATCTCTCGCTGGACATTTCGTTCGTTTGCATGTCTTGGCTATGGTAAAGAGTACCACAATGACCGTTGGGGTGCAAGTGTTTTATTCCACTGATGGTATTCTCTGGTTATACGAAGTGGACTGGGGTTGATGAGTCTCGTGCTAGCTCCACTTTTTAGTTCAGTAGGGAACTTGCCTTTGGATTTCCATCCTGGTTTTTAGCCATTAACATTTTCTCCAATAGCATAATAGGGTTCCCTATTCCACTGGCCCTCTTGAGCACTTACTCTTTTTATGCTTTTTGAGGACTGCAGTGAGGGAACACCTGGTCTAGGTTTATTCGTATTCTGTAATCATGACAGATCCTGAGCATCTTTTCATTTGATGTGCTGTTTTTTAAAAAGCCTGTGAATACCACTGAGGTCTTGAAACATTTCTGCCTGAGAGTCGGGCCTGATTTGCATTCATTTAATGTTACATAGCACAGGACATTTCTTGAGGGCCGGGTTCATTCGCAAACCCGCAGGCCCTTGGCCTTGTGAATGATAATTGCCCTTCAGCACAGGTTTTAAAGGTGTTGTTACGGGAATGTGCCACAAGGCGGCAGCACTACTTCGTGTCCAGTCTGGTAACTTGGGCAAACAAAGCCATAGCGGGAGTCCTCGTGTTGGATTGGAAAGTGTAGTCAAACGTGGCTAAACACACACCACAGGGCTTGTGTATCTTTACCTCTTGCCCCTTAAGCTGCACTGCCCCACCCCAGGCATATCCCAAGACTTTCCAATGTGCTATTCGGAGGGTGGTGTGGTTCGTAGGTGGGGCGATTCAAATGAAGTAGCCTGGAGGTGGGAATCCGCCTAGCAGGAGCTGTGGAGATCTGGTTTCTTCACAGCTCTTCGCTCTCAGCTGTTCTACCATCACTTGTGTACACCAGGCTTTGCTTACCTGTAAGAGGGTGGCATTCGATCGGGAGATTTTGGACCATGCAGAGGAGAATGGGCAATAGAGGTCCGAGGGGCCGCTGATCAGGTGGCACGTCCTCCTCCCTGGATCCATCAGCAACAGCATACTCCAGCCACGGGACCCAGGTCTGCTGACGCTCCAAAGATGTGACACCAACTGACGTCCCAGAGGCCTGAGTGTAATAGAGTAGGCATTCCTTGCCCCTTTCTTGTTTAGTAATTTAATATTCATTTTCTATTTCAGCATAGATTATGTACAATGTTGTGTTTGTTGGAGTTGTACAGCAACTTGATGCAGTTATAAATGTAGCTGTACCTGTAGGATTTCATATTCTTTTCCCTGTTAGTTTATTGAAGAATGTTTTGTAGCGTTCCCTGTGCTTTCAAGCGGGTCGTCCTTGATGAACACTTTTTGATACATGAGTATGATTTTGTTAATCCTAACCTCCTACTTCATCGTTCCCCAATGCCCAATTTCCCCCTGTGGGAATTGTACACGTTTTTTTTCCATTTGTGAATCTATGTTTCCTTTGTATACTACTTCCTTTGTATCTGTATTTAGAGTGCATATATACGTGATATCCCGGGATATGTGTCTTTCTGTCTCTAACTTACCAGAATTAGTGAGATCATCTACTGCTCCATCCATGTTGCTGAAAATAGTATGAGTTCATTTTGTTCTATGGATGAGTGGTAGTCGAGGCAGTTTATGTAGCAGAACATCTTGATCCATTCACCTCTCATTGGACATTTCGTTCATTTGCATCTCTTGGCTATGGTAAAGAGTACCCCAACGACCGTTGGGGTGCAAGTGTTTTATTCCACTGATGGTATTCCCTGGTTATAAGAACTGGATTGGGGTTGCTGAGTCTTGTGCTAGCTCCACTTTTTAGTTCAGTAGGGAACGTGCCTTCGGATTTCCATACTGGATTTTAGCCATTTACATTTTCTCCGACAGCATAATAGGGTTCCCTATTCCACCTGCCCTCTTGAGCACTTACTCTTTTCATGCTTTTTGAGGACTGCAGCGAGTGAACACCTAGTCTAGGTCTATTGGTGTTCTGTAATCATGACAGATCCTGAGCATCTTTTCATTTGATGTGCTGTTTTTTAAAAAGCCTGTGAATACCACTGAGGTCTTGAAACATTTCTGCCTGAGAGTCGGGCCTGATTTGCATTCATTTAATGTTACATAGCCCAGGACATTTCTTGAGGGCCGGGTTCATTCGCAAACCCGCAGCCCCTTGGCCTTGTGAATGATAATTGCCCTTCAGCACAGGTTTTAAAGGTGTTGTTACGGGAATGTGCCACAAGGCGGCAGCACTACTTCGTGTCCAGTCTGGTAACTTGGGCAAACAAAGCCATAGCGGGAGTCCTCGTGTTGGATTGGAAAGTGTAGTCAAACGTGGCTAAACACACACCATAGTGCTTGTGTATCTTTACCTCTTGCCCCTTAACCTGCACTGCCCCACCCCAGGCGTATCCTAAGACTTTGCAATGTGCTATTTGGGGGGTGCTGTGGTTCGTATTTGGGGCGATTCTAATGAAGTAGCCTGGAGGTGTAAATCCACCTAGCAGGAGCTGTGGAGATCTGGTTTCTTCACTGCTCTTCCCTCTCCGCTCTTCTACCATCACGTGGGTACACCAGGCTTTGCTTTCCTGTAAGAGGGTCACATTGGATTGGGAGATTGTGCTACCATGCAGAGGAGAATGGGCAATAGAGGTCCTATGGGCCGCTGATCAGGTGGCACGTCCTCCTCCTTGGCTCCCTCAGCAGCAGCCTACTCCAGGCACGGGACCCAGGTCTGCTGAGGCTCCAGGGATATGACACCAACTGACGTCCCAGAGGCCTGAGGGTAATAGAGTAGGCATCGCTTGCCCCTTTCTTGTGTAGTAATTTAATATTCATTTTCTATTTCAGCATTGTTTATGTACAGTGTTGTGTTTGTTGGAGTTGTACAGTAACTTGATGCAGTTATAAATGTAGCTGTACATGTAGGATTTGGGATTCTTTTCCCTGTTAGTTTATTGAAGAATGTTTTGTAGTGTTCCCTGTGCTTTCAAGCGGGTCGTCCTTGATGAACACTTTTTGATACATGAGTGTGTTTCTGTTAATCCCAACCTCCTACTTCATCGTTCCACAATCTCCAATTTCCCCCTGTTTTAACTCTACCGTTTTTTTTCCATTTGTGAATCTATGTTTCCTTTGTATACTACTTCCTTTGTATCCATATTTCGACCGTCCATATAATTGACATCCTGGGATATGTGTCTTTCTGTCTCTAACTTACCAGAATTAGTGAGATCATCTACTGCTCCAGCCAGGTTGCTGCAAATAGTATGAGTTCATTTTGTTCTGTGAATGAGCAGTAGTCGAAGGAGTGTAGCTAGTAGAACATCTTGATCCAGTCATCTCTCGCTGGACATTTCGTTCGTTTGCATGTCTTGGCTATGGTAAAGAGTACCACAATGACCGTTGGGGTGCAAGTGTTTTATTCCACCGATGGTATTCTCTGGTTATACGAAGTGGACTGGGGTTGCTGAGTCTCGTGCTAGCTCCACTTTTTAGTTCAGTAGGGAACTTGCCTTTGGATTTCCATCCTGGTTGTTAGCCATTTACATTTTCTCCAATAGCATAATAGGGTTCCCTATTCCACTGGCCCTCTTGAGCACTTACTCTTTTTATGCTTTTTGAGGACTGCAGTGAGGGAACACCTGGTCTAGGTTTATTCGTATTCTGTAATCATGACAGATCCTGAGCATCTTTTCATTTGATGTGCTGTTTTTTAAAAAGCCTGTGAATACCACTGAGGTCTTGAAACATTTCTGCCTGAGAGTCGGGCCTGATTTGCATTCATTTAATGTTACATAGCCCAGGACATTTCTTGAGGGCCGGGTTCATTCGCAAACCCGCAGGCCCTTGGCCTTGTGAATGATAATTGCCCTTCAGCACAGTTTTTAAAGGTGTTGTTACGGGAATGTGCCACAAGGCGGCAGCACTACTTCGTGTCCAGTCTGGTAACTTGGGCAAACAAAGCCATAGCGGGAGTCCTCGTGTTGGATTGGAAAGTGTAGTCAAACGTGGCTAAACACACACCACAGGGCTTGTGTATCTTTACCTCTTGCCCCTTAAGCTGCACTGCCCCACCCCAGGCATATCCCAAGACTTTCCAATGTGCTATTCGGAGGGTGGTGTGGTTCGTAGGTGGGGCGATTCAAATGAAGTAGCCTGGAGGTGGGAATCCGCCTAGCAGGAGCTGTGGAGATCTGGTTTCTTCACAGCTCTTTGCTCTCAGCTGTTCTACCATCACTTGTGTACACCAGGCTTTGCTTACCTGTAAGAGGGTGGCATTCGATCGGGAGATTTTGGACCATGCAGAGGAGAATGGGCAATAGAGGTCCGAGGGGCCGCTGATCAGGTGGCACGTCCTCCTCCCTGGATCCCTCAGCAACAGCATACTCCAGCCACGGGACCCAGGCCTGCTGACGCTCCAAAGATGTGACACCAACTGACGTCCCAGAGGCCTGAGTGTAATAGAGTAGGCATTCCTTGCCCCTTTCTTGTTTAGTAATTTAATATTCATTTTCTATTTCAGCATAGATTATGTACAATGTTGTGTTTGTTGGAGTTGTACAGCAACTTGATGCAGTTATAAATGTAGCTGTACCTGTAGGATTTCATATTCTTTTCCCTGTTAGTTTATTGAAGAATGTTTTGTAGCGTTCCCTGTGCTTTCAAGCGGGTCGTCCTTGATGAACACTTTTTGATACATGAGTATGATTTTGTTAATCCTAACCTCCTACTTCATCGTTCCCCAATCTCCAATTTCCCCCTGTGGGAATTGTACACGTTTTTTTTCCATTTGTGAATCTATGTTTCCTTTGTATACTACTTCCTTTGTATCTGTATTTAGAGTGCATATATAAGTGATATCCCGGGATATGTGTCTTTCTGTCTCTAACTTACCAGAATTAGTGAGATCATCTACTGCTCCATCCATGTTGCTGCAAATAGTATGAGTTCATTTTGTTCTATGGATGAGTGGTAGTCGAGGCAGTTTATGTAGCAGAACATCCTGATCCATTCACCTCTCATTGGACATTTCGTTCATTTGCATCTCTTGGCTATGGTAAAGAGTACCACAACGACCGTTGGGGTGCAAGTGTTTTATTCCACTGATGGTATTCCCTGGTTATAAGAACTGGATTGGGGTTGCTGAGTCTTGTGCTAGCTCCACTTTTTAGTTCAGTAGGGAACGTGCCTTCGGATTTCCATACTGGATTTTAGCCATTTACATTTTCTCCGACAGCATAATAGGGTTCCCTATTCCACCTGCCCTCTTGAGCACTTACTCTTTTCATGCTTTTTGAGGACTGCAGCGAGTGAACACCTAGTCTAGGTCTATTGGTGTTCTGTAATCATGACAGATCCTGAGCATCTTTTCATTTGATGTGCTGTTTTTTAAAAAGCCTGTGAATACCACTGAGGTCTTGAAACATTTCTGCCTGAGAGTCGGGCCTGATTTGCATTCATTTAATGTTACATAGCCCAGGGCATTTCGTGAGGGCCAGGTTCATCTGCAAACCCGCAGGCCCTTGGCCTTGTGAATGATAATTGCCCTTCAGCACAGGTTTTTAAGTTGTTGTTACGGGAATGTGCCACAAGGCGGCAGCACTACTTCGTGTCCAGTCTGGTAACTTGGGCAAACAAAGCCATAGCGGGAGTCCTCGTGTTGGATTGGAAAGTGTAGTCGAACGTGGCTAAACACACACCACAGGGCTTGTGTATCTTTACCTCTTGCCCCTTAACCTGCACTGCCCCACCCCAGGCGTATCCTAAGACTTTGCAATGTGCTATTTGGGGGGTGCTGTGGTTTGTAGTTGGGGCGATTCTAATGAAGTAGCCTGGAGGTGTAAATCCACCTAGCAGGAGCTGTGGAGATCTGGTTTCTTCACTGCTCTTCCCTCTCCGCTCTTCTACCATCACGTGGGTACACCAGGCTTTGCTTTCCTGTAAGAGGGTCACGTTGGATTGGGAGATTGTGCTACCATGCAGAGGAGAATGGGCAATAGAGGTCCTATGGGCCGCTGATCAGGTGGCACGTCCTCCTCCTTGGCTCCCTCAGCAGCAGCCTAGTCCAGGCACGGGACCCAGGTCTGCTGAGGCTCCAGGGATATGACACCAACTGACGTCACAGAGGCCTGAGGGTAATAGAGTAGGCATCGCTTGCCCCTTTCTTGTTTAGTAATTTAATATTCATTTTCTATTTCAGCATTGTTTATGTACAGTGTTGCGTTTGTTGGAGTTGTACAGTAACTTGATGCAGTTATAAATGTAGCTGTACATGTAGGATTTGGGATTCTTTTCCCTGTTAGTTTATTGAAGAATGTTTTGTAGTGTTCCCTGTGCTTTCAAGCGGGTCGTCCTTGATGAACACTTTTTGATACATGAGTGTGTTTCTGTTAATCCCAACCTCCTACTTCATCGTTCCACAATCTCCAATTTCCCCCTGTTTTAACTCTACCGTTTTTTTTCCATTTGTGAATCTATGTTTCCTTTGTATACTACTTCCTTTGTATCCATATTTCGACTGTCCATATAATTGACATCCTGGGATATGTGTCTTTCTGTCTCTAACTTACCAGAATTAGTGAGATCATCTACTGCTCCAGCCAGGTTGCTGCAAATAGTATGAGTTCATTTTGTTCTGTGAATGAGCAGTAGTCGAAGGAGTGTAGCTAGTAGAACATCTTGATCCAGTCATCTCTCGCTGGACATTTCGTTCGTTTGCATGTCTTGGCTATGGTAAAGAGTACCACAATGACCGTTGGGGTGCAAGTGTTTTATTCCACTGATGGTATTCTCTGGTTATACGAAGTGGACTGGGGTTGCTGAGTCTCGTGCTAGCTCCACTTTTTAGTTCAGTAGGGAACTTGCCTTTGGATTTCCATCCTGGTTTTTAGCCATTTACATTTTCTCCAATAGCATAATAGGGTTCCCTATTCCACTGGCCCTCTTGAGCACTTACTCTTTTTATGCTTTTTGAGGACTGCAGTGAGGGAACACCTGGTCTAGGTTTATTCGTATTCTGTAATCATGACAGATCCTGAGCATCTTTTCATTTGATGTGCTGTTTTTTAAAAAGCCTGTGAATACCACTGAGGTCTTGAAACATTTCTGCCTGAGAGTCGGGCCTGATTTGCATTCATTTAATGTTACATAGCCCAGGACATTTCTTGAGGGCCGGGTTCATTCGCAAACCCGCAGGCCCTTGGCCTTGTGAATGATAATTGCCCTTCAGCACAGTTTTTAAAGGTGTTGTTACGGGAATGTGCCACAAGGCGGCAGCACTACTTCGTGTCCAGTCTGGTAACTTGGGCAAACAAAGCCATAGCGGGAGTCCTCGTGTTGGATTGGAAAGTGTAGTCAAACGTGGCTAAACACACACCACAGGGCTTGTGTATCTTTACCTCTTGCCCCTTAAGCTGCACTGCCCCACCCCAGGCATATCCCAAGACTTTCCAATGTGCTATTCGGAGGGTGGTGTGGTTCGTAGGTGGGGCGATTCAAATGAAGTAGCCTGGAGGTGGGAATCCGCCTAGCAGGAGCTGTGGAGATCTGGTTTCTTCACAGCTCTTTGCTCTCAGCTGTTCTACCATCACTTGTGTACACCAGGCTTTGCTTACCTGTAAGAGGGTGGCATTCGATCGGGAGATTTTGGACCATGCAGAGGAGAATGGGCAATAGAGGTCCGAGGGGCCGCTGATCAGGTGGCACGTCCTCCTCCCTGGATCCCTCAGCAACAGCATACTCCAGCCACGGGACCCAGGCCTGCTGACGCTCCAAAGATGTGACACCAACTGACGTCCCAGAGGCCTGAGTGTAATAGAGTAGGCATTCCTTGCCCCTTTCTTGTTTAGTAATTTAATATTCATTTTCTATTTCAGCATAGATTATGTACAATGTTGTGTTTGTTGGAGTTGTACAGCAACTTGATGCAGTTATAAATGTAGCTGTACCTGTAGGATTTCATATTCTTTTCCCTGTTAGTTTATTGAAGAATGTTTTGTAGCGTTCCCTGTGCTTTCAAGCGGGTCGTCCTTGATGAACACTTTTTGATACATGAGTATGATTTTGTTAATCCTAACCTCCTACTTCATCGTTCCCCAATCTCCAATTTCCCCCTGTGGGAATTGTACACGTTTTTTTTCCATTTGTGAATCTATGTTTCCTTTGTATACTACTTCCTTTGTATCTGTATTTAGAGTGCATATATAAGTGATATCCCGGGATATGTGTCTTTCTGTCTCTAACTTACCAGAATTAGTGAGATCATCTACTGCTCCATCCATGTTGCTGCAAATAGTATGAGTTCATTTTGTTCTATGGATGAGTGGTAGTCGAGGCAGTTTATGTAGCAGAACATCCTGATCCATTCACCTCTCATTGGACATTTCGTTCATTTGCATCTCTTGGCTATGGTAAAGAGTACCACAACGACCGTTGGGGTGCAAGTGTTTTATTCCACTGATGGTATTCCCTGGTTATAAGAACTGGATTGGGGTTGCTGAGTCTTGTGCTAGCTCCACTTTTTAGTTCAGTAGGGAACGTGCCTTCGGATTTCCATACTGGATTTTAGCCATTTACATTTTCTCCGACAGCATAATAGGGTTCCCTATTCCACCTGCCCTCTTGAGCACTTACTCTTTTCATGCTTTTTGAGGACTGCAGCGAGTGAACACCTAGTCTAGGTCTATTGGTGTTCTGTAATCATGACAGATCCTGAGCATCTTTTCATTTGATGTGCTGTTTTTTAAAAAGCCTGTGAATACCACTGAGGTCTTGAAACATTTCTGCCTGAGAGTCGGGCCTGATTTGCATTCATTTAATGTTACATAGCCCAGGGCATTTCGTGAGGGCCAGGTTCATCTGCAAACCCGCAGGCCCTTGGCCTTGTGAATGATAATTGCCCTTCAGCACAGGTTTTAAAGTTGTTGTTACGGGAATGTGCCACAAGGCGGCAGCACTACTTCGTGTCCAGTCTGGTAACTTGGGCAAACAAAGCCATAGCGGGAGTCCTCGTGTTGGATTGGAAAGTGTAGTCGAACGTGGCTAAACACACACCACAGGGCTTGTGTATCTTTACCTCTTGCCCCTTAACCTGCACTGCCCCACCCCAGGCGTATCCTAAGACTTTGCAATGTGCTATTTGGGGGGTGCTGTGGTTTGTAGTTGGGGCGATTCTAATGAAGTAGCCTGGAGGTGTAAATCCACCTAGCAGGAGCTGTGGAGATCTGGTTTCTTCACTGCTCTTCCCTCTCCGCTCTTCTACCATCACGTGGGTACACCAGGCTTTGCTTTCCTGTAAGAGGGTCACGTTGGATTGGGAGATTGTGCTACCATGCAGAGGAGAATGGGCAATAGAGGTCCTATGGGCCGCTGATCAGGTGGCACGTCCTCCTCCTTGGCTCCCTCAGCAGCAGCCTAGTCCAGGCACGGGACCCAGGTCTGCTGAGGCTCCAGGGATATGACACCAACTGACGTCCCAGAGGCCTGAGGGTAATAGAGTAGGCATCGCTTGCCCCTTTCTTGTTTAGTAATTTAATATTCATTTTCTATTTCAGCATTGTTTATGTACAGTGTTGCGTTTGTTGGAGTTGTACAGTAACTTGATGCAGTTATAAATGTAGCTGTACATGTAGGATTTGGGATTCTTTTCCCTGTTAGTTTATTGAAGAATGTTTTGTAGTGTTCCCTGTGCTTTCAAGCGGGTCGTCCTTGATGAACACTTTTTGATACATGAGTGTGTTTCTGTTAATCCCAACCTCCTACTTCATCGTTCCACAATCTCCAATTTCCCCCTGTTTTAACTCTACCGTTTTTTTTCCATTTGTGAATCTATGTTTCCTTTGTATACTACTTCCTTTGTATCCATATTTCGACTGTCCATATAATTGACATCCTGGGATATGTGTCTTTCTGTCTCTAACTTACCAGAATTAGTGAGATCATCTACTGCTCCAGCCAGGTTGCTGCAAATAGTATGAGTTCATTTTGTTCTGTGAATGAGCAGTAGTCGAAGGAGTGTAGCTAG